>NC_133657.1:79689026-79896361 GCF_009905375.1 Apium graveolens
TAACCTGTAGCTCTGATACCAAACCTGTGGCGCCCTACTAACCCGGGTCAGAAGTTTGGGGTCCACACACACACCTTAATTATAACCTGCTTATAACAATAATAAAGATAATAATAATATATGCAGTGACCCTACTTACCAACCACCACGGACCGCAACAGGTTAAAGTATGCACACAAGCCAAACACACTAATATATTACAAACCGTTCAAATCCCAACTATTTCAAACTCAAACTGAGTATTAAACATTATTACAAACTTTTACAAACTTAAATTATTCCAAAAGTAGCCTACTAGCTCAGCTTTCTCAACCTGAACCCCTAGCTCTCGCGCTGGACTGGGGATCCTCTTTACCAACTGGTTCCTTTTTAACTGGAAAGAATATAAACAACATCGCACAAATGAGCTAACTAGCTCAGCAAGTCACAATGACAAAACTGAGAATAATGATCATCAGGTGAATATGGTTATGATATCAAGTGAACAATGGATTATGATTTAGAATTGGATATTATACTTTTAATTTAAAAACCAAGGTTAGGCTGCTGATCAGTCACGCACTAACCCCGAGCAAGGCACACAACATTGCTCTAACTACTGGATCCAAGGCACACATTGGCCTAACTTGACCATTATATGGTCTGACCACGAATCTGGTCCACAATTTTATAAAAACCAATCCAATTCTAACATAATAACAGAATATGCAATAATAAACAATAACTGAAATCATTAATAACAATAAATGTTTAACAATGAAAGGGTTTCAATTCTTGTAAGGATCAATAAGGCAATTTAAAAGCTTGGATGCTGGGTAATGAAAAAAATTGGATAACAAAGGAATCAACATTTCAGGGTTTCAAGGATTTGGGCTTTCAAAGCATAGGATACAATGATTGAATGTACAAGTAATTCAGTTCAGTGTTTGGGATTTTTTTTGCATGTATTTGTGGAGTAGTATCGTATACTTGAGGTTCGTGTTTGGGTATACAACAATCAATGGTCTAGAAAGAATAAGGTTTATGGCTCAAGAATAATAACTGGAATCAGGATTTAGGTTTTTGTGCTTCAAAGCACTTGCAATATCACAGGATTATCAAGTACTACAATATCTCGAGAAAGTTCAGAACACTTGCCTGGTATTAGCTTACTACACTGCACTCGCTTCCAATCACAACCGTTTTACTCCTCAACTACCTGTTTCCCTTTCCTATGTCTTGCCTCTTCTGCTCACATATCATAAGCATCTATCAATAATTTACTCATGGAATTCTATTCAACACATACTTCTATCTACCCTTCGTTTTACCCAAATCCGATTAACGGATTGAAAGTTATGCAATAATCAAGTAAACACCGAATATATAGACCGATAGTCAACTAACAAGTCACATATAGCACATAATACATCACGTAATCAATGATATATTATTTATAAAGAAGTCTCGGGTCACAAATAGGCTTTCTGGTATTTAAAATGATTTTTAAAACATTTTTCAGAATTAAAACGAGTCGTTGGATCAATTTCGGGTTAATAAACAGGGTTCGGTTGACCAATTCTGGCTCTGAAATAATTTTAGAATAATTATCGAGCCTTGGAAATAATTTAGAATAATATTTTAAAGCTCGAAACTATTTTTCAGAATTTTTTTAAATCATTTTTAAATAATTAAATCTAATTAAATAATTAATTAAAATCAATTAACAATTAATTAAATCAATTAATCAATTAATTTTTGAATTAATTGACCAATTAATCAATTAGAAATTAACTGAAATTAATTATCTAATTAATTTAGATTTATTTGTGAATTAAAAATAATTTTCGGAATTAAAATAATAATTTCTAGAATTTTCAGAATTTAAAAATGAATTTTTATAATAAAAATAAATAGGAAATATGATTTTTAAACATTTTATAAACAGGAATCCTAAATTTGCAAAGTCTGGAAACTTCAGGGACCTAATTGCATCGTTTTTAAAAGTTGGGGTACTAAACTGTAATTTTTACACCCCGTCGCCGGAAAACACAGAGGTGGCCGGAGAACACGTTCCCGGCGTCCTCACCCCACCAACACCTCCAGATCACATCTACACAACATCAGGAACACAACCATGCAATCAATTCAACCCAACAATCCGTGTGTTGGCCGGAATTTGGCCATGAAGTTTTTCAGTTTCCGGCGAACATCGGAAAACTTCAAAACACAACTCCCTTCTCTACAGACCTCGTTGGTTCATGAAACTTATACGACTAGATTGCAAATTTCACAGAGAACACAACCCACTATAACACAACATCAATCTATCACAGAATAAGAAACCCCCAAATTTCAATTAAGAACATTCATACGGGTTATAAACCCTAATTTTGAAATTCAAAAATTAAACCCACTTTTGAGCATGTTATTGAACTCCAAATTAGACGTATGACATATGAAAATCATCAGGAAAACAAGCTCTACAACCTGAAATCATCAAATCATACAAACAATCATCCGAACAAAAATTCATATTTTTAATAAAATAAATTCGAAAATAAATAAATTTTTAGAAAAATAACCTTGATTTCTGCAGTGAAACAAAGCTCAGAATCTGATAGAACACTTCAAATCCTTCGTTTTGGTTACTCAAGCTTTGAAAACAGAGATCGGTAACGCTTTCGTTTTGCTGTTTGATTCTTAGAACAGTTTTAGGAAATTAGGGTTTTTCTCTAAAAATTATATAATTAACTATCTGCAAATGATTTTGATACGAAATAAAATACGGTAAAAGGCTATTTATAATTACGGAAAATTTGTATCCCGTTGGATCATTCCGGATATAAAACGGTACGTTTATTTGTAAAAACTGATCCAAACGGTATCGGTTTTCGGGATAATTATCCAAATCAGTACAATTTGTACTGCGGTCTTGGTCTCAGCGCCTGGTTACACGTATTACGAAGTGATAATTGTGATAGTTTAATAAAAAGCTCCCGTTTATCGAAAATACGGGTTTTATTGATTTACCGAAACGAATATTGTATCGAAAATGTTGCGCCGGGACCCGCGCAGGACAAACCGTACGCCGGATCGAAAAAGTCGAAACATGGAATATGCTCAGAATATTACAATTAGGTTAGGAAGGAGTTCTCGAAAGAGTTTCGGGTTCCAAAAACGTAACAACGGGTGACGTCGGTTGGTTCCCGTTTTTATAAAATAGATTTTAATTACCCGGAAAAAGATTTTAGAAATTTCATATGATTCTTATAAATCCATAAACCAATATAAAAATAATTAGGAAGATATGACAATTATCTATATTTTATTTTGGACATATAAAAATTAAAATACTCAATTAATATTATTTTTGAATATTCAAGTACAGATAACACTTAACAATTAGCTCACAGAATAGATACTGAACACACATAACAATTATATAATAGCAAAAATAATTACACGATATATCCCGGATATTACAACTTAGAGACAAAATCTTGAAACAAAAACAAATTTCATTAATATATCAAGAGAATACATTCTTGAAATTGAAATTACATCAGTACTTATACAAGATTTCCCTAAGCCACTAAACCTAACATAAACAGCCTTAGTCCTAGCTCAAGAAGCAGGGCAAGGCTGATGATGAAGAAAAACAGGAAGAATACGAGATTAAATCATTTCTTCTTCCTACTCTCGACAAACAGAATGGCGAGTCGGATGATTCGCTCTTGCTGGCGGAGAGCTTCCAGCCTTTCCTCCTCCAATCGCTCCAGATGGCGATGGTAATCCATATAGAAGAACAGAAGGTAAGTCAGTACCTCCTGTGGGACAGAGTCCCATATCTCCTCAGGAATGGCCGTGACGTGCCATTCCCGCTGCCAGTCGGTACAGCTTAGCTCCATATTGAAGTTTTGGTAGTTCAAAAACATGTTGTATCTGACCATTGTGTTTTTGAAAGAAAAAGTATGAAGGTAAGTTTGTGAGAAAGAATTTGATGGGAAGGTTGATGTGAAGTGGCTGCTTATATAGGCAAGAGAATGCCAGGAGATGTAAAAGTATTTAATGCTGACAGGTAGAATTAATTCTACCTCGTCTCCCCAGACTTGGAAAAAGAATAACATTCATTGGAAGGAGAAAACATGGTTGAATGCGCACAAGAAACAAGTAAAAGTGGACTGTTCAAGTACGAATACCATGAACCCTAACCATAGTGACTATTAATCTTCCACTTTAACATATTCTAGTTTGAACCGAGACTGTTATCAAATTTTATCCAAAGATAAGTCAAGTAAAGAATTAGACTATAATATCAGAACTTAGACTTATATCAGAACTTAACAGTCATCAGAACATAATTTCTTAACTCGAAAAAGGAATGCCTATCTGAGTAAATCCACATACAAGTTCTGAGTTATACTCTTCAGAACTTAATCGTCAGAATATGCAACCAGAACTTGTCCTCAGAGTTAGTGCAAAATGACACAATGACTATTTATCTAAAACAACATAGACCACCACAGTAATTTTCATCATTCAGATGGAGTGATTAGTGTGTGCATTAAGCTAAATTTCAGACAAGGAGTAAAGTCTGATTCACTTCAGTACATCTTAGAAATAAGGCATAACTAAAATTTTGCTAAAGAGCTGTCATTATCCTAAAACCTACTGATGAATGAGGTCATGCTTGAGTCCACCTCAACTGTTTTGTGCTAATTTTATGCATCTTTTTAAATTCTATTTTACAGTGGCTTCTCAGTGTAAGTGAGTCACGACTGCTTATCAGAATTTATGCTATTATCAGAGTATTTCTCCAGTAATCATAGAGTGTGAAAAGTCACCAAGAAAATATTTTGCTTTTCTAATGCATATTTACTTAATACCAGCAATGCACTTGGGTCGTCCCTTCCACACATTTACTCTAGATCTCAAAGGAGTACCTAATTTTATTCTTTGATCTTTTTGCTTTTTCTTTTGATAATTGAGGTTTATCAGCACTTAGTACATTCAGCAGATTTACTAGTATCAGAACTTAACAGATCAGTAGCATTATTTTAATTTGTGACTTAGACAAATATATCAGACAACAATCAGTACTTGAACGCATTTTTCAATTAATCACAGAATACACAAAGAGATTACATTCTGTAGATACTGATCATAAAGTCTAATGAAACATATATAAACTAGACAGATTTAGAAAAAGAACCTGAAACCATTCCAAGTTCATTTACCAATCTTGTAAAAGTGGCTTCACACAGTGGTTTTGTGAAGATATCTGCTAGTTGTTGATCTGTTGGAACAAAGTGCAATTCCACTGTACCTTCATCCACATGTTCCCTTATGAAGTGGTACCTGATGCTGATGTGCTTTGTCATAGAGTGTTGAACTGGATTACCTGTCATAGCAATAGCACTTTGATTATCACAGTAAATAGGGATTTTGAAATATGTTAACCCATAATCCAGTAACTGATTCTTCATCCAAAGAATCTGTGCACAACAGCTTCCTGCAGCAATATACTCTGTTTCTGCAGTTGATGTGGAAATTGACTTTTGTTTCTTGCTGAACCAAGAAACCAATCTGCCTCCAAGAAATTGGCAGCTTCCACTTGTGCTTTTCCTGTCAATTTTGCATGCAAAATCTGCATCTGAGTAACCTATTAGTTTAAAATCTGATTCTCTAGGATACCACAATCCCAGATCAGCTGTTCCTTTAAGATACTTAAAAATTCTTTTCACAGCTATTAAGTGAGGTTCTCTTGGATCTGCTTGAAATCTTGCACAAAGACAGGTAGCATACATGATATCAGGTCTACTAGCAGTTAGATAGAGTAGAGAGCCAATCATACCTCTGTAATCAGTAATATCTACTGATTTACCAGTATCCTTATCCAGTTTTGTTGCAGTGGCCATGGGAGTGGATGCACTTGAACAATCTTGCATTCCGAATTTCTTTAGCAAGTTTCTGGTGTACTTAGTTTGACAAATAAAAGTGCCTTCTTCATTCTGCTTGACTTGAAGGCCCAGAAAATAGCTAAGTTCCCCCATCATACTCATCTGATATCTTGACTGCATCAGTTTGGCAAACTTCTTGCAAAGTCTGTCATTTGTAGACCCAAAAATGATATCATCAACATAAATCTAGATGAGAAGTAAGTCCTTTCCATGGTTGAGGTAGAACAGTGTTGTCTATTGTTCCTCTGTTGAATCCACTTTCCAGAAGAAACTGAGCTAAAGTCTCATACCATGCTCTAGGAGCTTGCTTAAGTCCATAAAGTGCTTTATCAAGCCTGTAGACATAATCTGGATGTTTGGAATCTACAAAGCCTGGAGGTTGTTCAACATATACTTCCTCCTCCAATTCTCCATTGAGAAAAGCACTTTTCACATCCATTTGAAAGACAGTAAACTTTTTATGAGCAGCATAAGCCAAAAATATCCTTATGGCTTCTAACCTAGCAACTGGTGCAAATGTTTCATCATAGTCAATTCCCTCCTGTTGAGAATATCCTTTTGCAACCAGCCTTGCCTTATTCCTTGTAATTATGCCATCACTGTCAGTTTTGTTTCTGAATACCCACTTTGTACCAACAACAGATCTATTCTTTGGTCTTGGCACTAGGGTCCAGACTTTGTTTCTTTCAAATTCATTTAACTCTTCCTGCATTGCTTGCACCCAATCAGCATCTTGAAGAGCTTCTTCCACTTTCTTTGGCTCAGTCTGAGAAAGAAACGAATTGTAAAGACATTCATTTGAAGTACCTGTTCTAGTTCTGACACCTGCATCAAGATTTCCAATTATCAAATCAGGTGTATGTGACTTTGTCTACTTCCTTGCAGATGGAAGGTTTTCTCTAGAACTGGATGCTCCCCCATGATCCATGCTATCTTCGTTTTCATTTTCTGATGTTCCCCCTGAAACTATGCTCTCTGAGTTGGATTCTTCAGAATTTAGATTTTCAGCACTATCAGAACTTGGCTTATCAGAACTTGACGAATCAGAACTTGAAGAGCCAGATGTATGTTCTGATGTTTCTTGAGATGTGGTAGGATCTTGAGTATGCCCCCCCTGCATTGGTGCATCTTCCTTTGACGTAGTCACCACAGTTTCAATAACATCAGAGTTTAATCCATCAGAGTTTACAGTATCAGGACTTAGACTGTCAGGATTTTCAGTATCAGAATTTGAGTCTTCATTTTCAAATCTCAGCTGATCATGATCAATGAAATCTTCAAGACCAGTAATCTTCTTGTCATCAAAAGAGACATTGATAGATTCCATGACCACTTTTGTTCTCAAATTATAGACTCTGAAGGCTTTTGTGGAAAGTGGATATCCAACAAAGATTCCTTCATCAGCTTTTAGATCAAACTTGGATAGCTGTTCAGGATGAGCCTTGAGAACAAAACACTTGCATCCAAATACATGAAAGTACTTTAGATTTGGCTTCTTTTTCTTCACCATCTCATATGGTGTTTTTTCATGCTTGTTAATAAGTGTTGCATTTTGAGTAAAATAAGCAGTCTGCACAGTTTCAGCCCAGAAATAAGTTGGAAGCTTTGCTTCTTCAAGCATAGTTCGTGCAGCTTCAATGAGAGTTCTATTCTTCCTTTCAACAACTCCATTTTGCTGTGGAGTTCCAGGAGCAGAAAATTCATGCTTTATTCCATGGTTTTTGCAGAACTCTTTCATTATCAAATTCTTGAACTCAGTGCCATTATCACTCCTTAAGATTTTCACAGAATCTTTGACCAATTTATCCAGATGTTTGACATGATCAATCAAGATAGATGCAGTTTCACTTTTTGTGTGCAAGAAATACACCCATGTGTATCTGGTGAACTCATCCACTATGACCAGCGCATATCTCTTCTTTGCAATAGACATGACATTCACTGGACCAAATAGATCAACATGTAGTAGATGGTAAGGCTCAAGAATTGATGATTCAGTCTTGCTCTTAAAGGAAGATTTTCTTTGTTTGGCCTTCTGACATGAATCACAAAGACCATCAGGAGCAAATACTGACTTTGGCAATCCTCTCACAAGATCTTTCTTGACCAGTTCATTTATATTGTTGAAATTTAAATGAGAGAGTTTCTTGTGCCAATTCCGGCTTTCTTCAATTGATGCTCTACTCATCAGACAAATTGCAGAACCATCAGTACTTGTTGAAAGCTTAGCTTCATAAATGTTACCATGCTTGTATCCTTTCAGAACAACTTTGCCTTTAGATTTACTCACAATTTCACAGTGTTCTTCAAAGAAATCAACATGATAACCTCTGTCACAGATTTGACTTATACTCAGCAGATTGTGTTTAAGTCCTGAGACCAGAGCTACATCATTAATTATGACATTCCCAAGATTGATATTGCCATATCCCAATGTTTTTCCAATATTGCCATCTCCATAGGAAACACCTGGGCCAGCTTTCTCCACAAAGTCTGATAGCAGGGCCTTATTTCCAGTCATATGTCCTGAACATCAGCTGTCCAGAACTAGAATATTTTTCCTGTTGCCCTGCAATCACAAAGACCACAAATTATTAGTTTTAAGGACCCAGACTTGCTTGGATCCTTTGGTCTTATTAAGTTTGTTAACATTTGCAGCGGATTTAGCATCAGAGTTTATGTTAACATTTTTCTTGTCGGAACTTACATTATCAGACTTTGAATCAGAATTTACACTAGAAGGAACAATGGAAACTTTCTTCAAAGAAGGTTTTATTTGATAATAATCATAGTACAAACTATGATATTCCTTACAAGTATAAATGGAATGCCATAAACTACCACAATGAAAACAAGGATTTTGTGGTTTGTATCTAACAGACTGACTCTTAACTCCTGATTTTGAAGGTAAGGAGTTAATATTCTTATTCTTCCTGCAAAAAGAAGCAAGATGATTAGAACTTCCACAGTTATGACATGTTTTCCTAGGAGCATCAGGAACAGGTTTATAATCATTGCTTTTATTCACACCTTCCTTTCCATTCCTATTTTTCCTAGGTGATTTTACCTTGTTTGCATTCTTAACATCTTTCACCTTATGCTTAAGCTGGTTCTTTGTCATTAAACCTATGTTTACTTCAGCTGTCTTTTCCTGTTTTAGTTTGTCAGAAGTTAATTCCTCTTTAACTTCTGATTTCTTATTTTCAGACTTTACAGTTACAAACTTAACAGGTTTTAACTTTGGCTTTTGCTTAACAACAGGCTTAATTTCTTCAATTCCTTTATCATTCTTATCCTCTCCATATCCTAAGCCCTCTTTCCAGTTTCCACTACTTAGCAGATTTTGAGTTGTTTTGCCAGAGTTAGTCCAAGTCCTGATAATCTTTCTTTCCTTTTCTAACTCAGTTTTTAGAGATTCATTCATTTTTAGCACTTCATCCCTAACATAAAAAGCATCATCTCTATCCTTCTGAGTTTGATGGAACATGACTAACTCTTTTTCTAAGAAATCATTTCTTTTCTTAAAAGCAAGATTTTCAGAAGTTAATCTTTCACATGTTAAAGTTTGATCTCTATAACTAACAAACATGGTTTTAAGATATCTTCTCAACTCATTAATATCATCAGTATGAAAAGCATAAGTAGTCTGAGGTACCTTTGTTTCAGCAGCTTCAGAACTGCTTTCAGCACTTTTTTTATCAGCATTTGCCATCAATGCATAGTTTTCCTCACTTTCAGAGTCTAAGGTGTCTGTCCAGCTTTTCTACTTTGTGACAAAAGCCTTGCCTTTGTCACCCTTTACCTTCTTGCAATCAGGAGATATGTGGCCTTTCTCACCACAGTTATAGCATTTAACATTGGTATAATCTCATCTGTCAGACTTTCCTCCTCTGCCTTCAGATCTTCTGAAATTCTTCTTATCAGAACTTATGCCTTTCTTGGAAAACTTCTTTCCCTTCCTGAACTTCCTGTATGCAATATTTGTGATTCCTTTCACCATAAGAGCACATAGCTTCATCATCTCCTCATCAGCATCAGTCTCAGGCAAGCTTTCAGAATCTGAGTCATCATCACTTTCAGAACTTGATGACTCAGTATCAGACTTTATGAAAAGAGCTTTACCCTTGTCTTTCCTTGAGGAAGCTGCTTTGGGGGATTCTTCTTCAGCCTTAAGAGCAACTATCCTTGACTTTCCTCCTTTCCTCTTGCTTCTTTGTTCCATCTCAAGTTCATGAGTCTTGAGCATTCCATAGATTTCATCAAGAGTTGTTTCATCAAGATTGTAGTTGTCTCTTATTGTTGTTGCCTTCAAATCCCAACATTCAGGAAGAGCTAACAGGAATTTAAGGTTTGAATCTTCAAGATCATACTCTTTATCAACCAATGACAATTCATTCAAAAGTTTGACAAATCTATCATATAGATCATTCAATGACTCATTAGTCTTTGAGTCAAAGTGTTCATACTCTTGAGTGAGTATTGTCTTCCTGTTCTTCTTAATTGTGTCAGTTCCCTGACATCTTGTTTCCAGAGCATCCCATATCTCCTTAGCAGTCTTGCAGTTGATTACCCTGTTTGACATTACATTATCAACGGCACTATGCAGTAAGTGTCGTACCTTAGCATCCTTAGCAATTGATGCTATATCTTCAGCAGTATAATCACTCTTTTCCTTTGGTACAGTCTTTACTGCTTCACCTGCAACTGCAACAGCAAGCTTGGTTGGTTTGTGAGGCCCTTCCTTGATTCTATCAAGGTATTCTGGATCTGTTGCTTCCAGGAACATGGTCATTCTCACCTTCCATATGGGATATTCAGATGGTCTCAGTATGGGAACTCTGATGGTCTCATACCGACTCTGAATTTGTGTCTTTGGTGGTTCCTCAGTTTTGGTAGGCTTAGTTGGAGTTTCTGTGTCAGACATGATTGTGTTTGGATCTTTAATTGTATGTGTGTTAACAGATAGGCTCTGATACCACTTGTTAGGTCACACACACTGTAGAGGGGGTGAATACAGTGTATAATACAATCAAATCGAACTTTAATATCTTAAGTAACAGAAAACAAACTTTATTGAAACAATAAACTCTGTTACAGTATGGAACTGTTACCTCTCAGTGATGAACAAATATCACGAGAGCTGTTAGGGTTACAATGAATAATCTTCTCGAATATGATAATACTTATAGTGTAAACCCTATGTCTGTGTTTATATACTACACAGTTACAAGATAATCGCTAATTGATATGGAATATAATTCTGCTTCCTAAAATATATCAATCAGATATCTTTTCTTCCAAGTATTCCATTCTTCACGGAACTCCTTCTTCATGCATATCTCTTCTTATGTTTATCTTGATCTTCTTTCCTTTAATCAGCTACTGTCCTTATCCGATCGTCCTTCAGCACTTAAGTTCTGATATCTAATTTCTGATGATTATCTCCTGATAATATAAGTACTGATATCCTTAAGTCCTGACTTCCAGTATAAGTACTGATCAACGGTTAAGTACTGATTTGTCCTGTTAAGTAAGATCTGAAATCTAAACATAAATTATATTAGCCATGACATTATCAAATATATCTAACATAATCCACAGGCTCAAACTTCCTCTTTTCTAAGCTTGGCTTTCTACACACATTAGTAAAGTGACCATTCATCCCACACTTGAAACATTTGAATTTAGCTTTATCAACCATGTTTTTATTGAACTTTGCAGCTTCAAAGTTTCTCTTAAATTTGAGTTTTGTAAACCTTTTTGACAGAAAAGCCAGATGCTCATCAGTATCATCCATTTCATCCTGGTTTGTGCAGTACTCGTCTTCTGCCATCTACCCTTTTCCCTTGCATTCACAAACACTTGTGTCTGGTGCAGATTCAACAGCTTCAACCTTCATCTCTTTTCCTCTCTCTTGTTCAACTACCAATGTAACAGATCCACCCTTCTTTCTTCCTTTCTCTAACTGCTCATCCTGCTCCATTTCGAGCTAATAGGTTTTTAAGATACCATACAATTTTTCTAGAGTAAATTCTTTATTCTCTTGAGAATTTCTGAGAGAGACTTGTTAGGAGCAATTGATGATATCAAACAGAAACTATCAGAAGTTCATTTCAGAACTTATATAGCAACAGATGATGATGATGTCAACGGATGATGATGTCAACGAATAATGAAATCAGTATTTGTCACATCAGTTGATCTTCGATGAGGAAAAGGAAACAGGAACTCAAGGCGGTGAAAGACTTTATATTAGAAGCAATTGTATAGGTTTCCTTGTTGGTGATAGAATAGGATTCCTTATACATTGTGTAGCTGCGCTCTATATAAAGCACAGATTAGGTTCATGCTATATACATTGCCACATTGTTATATCTTTCACATAACCTAGCAGCTCTCAAGGATAATTGTTCATCCTTTCAAGAGAGTACGTTTATAATAAGTTTTTATCAGTTAATATAAAAACTGTTGATTTTGTTGAAGCTTTGTCGGATAGATTGTATTAATTGTATTCACCCCCCCCCCCCCTCTACAGTTGATTAAGGGCCTAACAATTGGTATCAGAGCTTGCTGTTAACATAAAAACAGTTTAAGATCTGAAAATCAATCTACAATGGGAGATAAAGAAGAAGAGACACATAATCTGAAACCACCACCCCCAGCCACATCACAGATAAGCAGCAACATGAGTAGGTATGAAGCAATCAAGGTGCCTATCCTGAAGATACATGAATATTCAATCTGTAAAGTCAGGATGGTCATGTGCTTGGAAGCCACGGATCCTGAATACCTAAGCAGGATCTATGATGGTCCTCATAGACCAATGAAGGTAGTTGTTTTGCTTGCAGGAGAACCACCAGAGAAGATGATAGACAAAGACATGAAGGACTACTCTCCTGAAGATATCTCATCTATCATGAAGGATGCTAAGGTAAAACATATCCTCTAGAACAGTCTTGATAGTGTTATGTCCAATAGAGTCATTAAATGTAAGACAGCAAAAAAAATATGGGATGCTTTAGAAGTAAAGTGTCAAGGTACAACTGCTATCAAGAAGAACAGGAAGACAATACTTACTCAAGAATATAAGCACTTTGACTCAAGGGACAATGAGTCCTTAACTGAGATCTATGACATATTTCAGAAGTTGCTGAATGACTTATGCCTTGTCAACAAAGAATATGATTTTGAGGACTCAAACTTGAAGTTCCTACTTGCTCTCCCTGAAAAGTGGGACTTTAAAGTCACATCAATAAGGGATAACTATAAACTTGATATCACACCTCTAGATGAGATCTATGGAGTTCTGGAAACTCATGTACTAGAAGCAAGAGGAAATGATCAAAAGCTAGACCAGTTACACTCAAGGTTGAAGAGAAGCCAAAGGATAAATCTAGAAGGAAAAGCTACTCCAAAGGGAAAGCCAAGATTGCAAAGTCAAATACTGAATCATCTGTTAGGAACAATTGATGATATCAAACAGAAACTATTAGAAGCATCAATGAATGATGATTACAAGCATCGACATATGATGATTACAAGCATCTACGGATGACGATGACATCGACGGATAAGGATATCAACGGATGATGATGTCAATGGATAATAAAATCAGTATTTGTCACATCAGTTGATCTTCGAGGAGGAAAAGGAAACAGGAACTTCAAGGCGGTAAAGGACTTTATCTTAGAAGCAATAGTATAGGCTTCCTTGTTGTTAATAGAATAGGATTCCTTATACATTGCTAGTTGTGCTCTATATAAAACATAGTTTAGGTTCATGCTATAAGATTGTGACATTGTTATATCTTTCGCATAACCTAGCAGCTCTCAAGGATATTTGTTCATCCTTTCAAGAGAGTACATGTGTAATAAGTTTTTATCAGATAATATAAAAACTGTTGATTATGTTGAAGCTTTGTCGAATTGATTATATTAACTATATTCACCTCCCTCTACAGTTGATTAAGGGCCTAACATCATCAAATTCTGATGATGACTCAAATACTGATACTGAATCAGATACTGACAGTGATCATAACAACAATGAAGATATGGATCAAATGGTTGCCCTACTGGTTAAAAGTTTCAAGAAGATGGTCTACAGAAATTTCAAGAAAGGGAGAAGATTTTCCAGAAAAGGTTTCAGTTCCTCAAACTCTGATAAGAGGAACAATAGAAGAAATATAACGACTCGTATATTTTATATTATTTTAAAAGTGTAATAATTAAATAATTGATAATATAAAATATGTGTGTTAGTTTTGACAGCTGTGTGTTGTTTATTATTATTTATGGGTAATTTATTGGTGTGTAGAATTGAATTGTGTAATTAATTATTGAGTTGTATTATTTTGTTTCGCTTTTAAAAAGTGATTTTATTGTAGTTTTATTTACATAAATATTTGGATTTTCTATAAACTTATTTTTATGACTTTATAATTTCAATAATTATTTTTGGGATTTTATAAAATTTAGAAATCAATATTTAACAAATTATTTCTCTTTAAATGATTTTCTGATTGTATTTAATTGTAAAATCAGTATTTAATTCCAGAATTCTTCAAAAATTATGAAACTCATATTTTATTAAGTTTATAATATTTTGAGAATTTTAAAATTATTTCTGAAATTTTTGGGATTAATTTCACCCGCGCGTTGATTCGTCCAATCGCTAAATGCGGGTATTTGTTGCGCCTCCAAAATGGTCTGAAAATTCGGAAAAAAATTATTTTACTAACTCTTGAATATTCTGAGATTTACGTTATTAAAACTTTATTTTTTTCGATAATATTGGAGTGCAGTTAGTTCGTTAAATCAGTAGAAGGCGAACCAGAAAACTTTTACAACACGCGTCAGGACACGTGTTGTGTATTGGATTAAACAGAGGGGTGACTCATTGTTTTAGGGGGGTAAACATCAACATCTCTGTATCTCTCTCTCGGCTGTATTCTATCGAACTCTCTCTCTCGACTCTCTTTCTCCGCTCTCTCTTTCACCTCTCGTTTCTTTCGTTTTCTGATCTCATCCTTCTTCCTCGTCTCTTCCCGGTGCCTACTATGGTTGTCGAGGTTGTTCCGCCGCCGTCTTTTCCGGTGAGCTTGGTGGTTTTGTTGGTTGTATGTATATATATATTCATATATATATATATATATATATATGTGTGTGTGTGTGTGCGTACTTGCGAGTGTTGTTGTAAGGTTGTTCTCCCCGTGTTCCCTATGCTGCCTTGTTTTTGGGCCGTTTTCCGGCTGCCTTATGTTTTCCAATTGTTGTGTGTTGTGGAGCGTGTTTGTGCGTGCGTGTTGTGGATTTTTATTTTATTATTTTAATTATTCTTTGCAGGTATTAATTGATTGGATTTTGTGAAATAAATAACTCGTGCGGGAATGAATTATAAAAAAAAATTAATCGGCAGAATTTCTGTGTTGGAACCCGAATAATCGGGTGCCCCGAAAATTTTGCCACCGTCCGCGATGAATTGACGGTGATGAATTTTTACGAGCGGAGGGTAGACGGTGATGAATTGATTCTGAGTCCAAAATATAAAACAAATACAACGAATCGTATAACCTATTTTCGAAACTAATTAAATGTTTGTGTTACGAGTCATATTGAAATATGAATTGTAAATTGTGTTTTGTTGAGAAACTGGACGTCGATGATGTTTTGACGAGTAGTCTTACAAATAGAGGAGTCGCTGTCAAAATTTTTCTAAAATTTAATTTAAATACGAGAAACGTACTTTGCAACATAAAATGTTTTACCCCTATATGAATATTGGTTACGTGATTATGTGCATATATATTTTACGAGTCGGGTTATCGGATTGGATTATTTAGGATCGAGGATATCAAGCCTGTTGGTATAACTAATTAGGATATTCAGTTATTGTAGATCCCAGTCGAGTCTCGCAAGGACCAAAATAAGCATAAAAGCTATCTACGGTTTTGTAAAGCGTTGCAAGGCAAGTACCCTGACCATTCTTTTTATGGTTCAGTACATATGAATAAATTGTTATTTTATTCTCGTACAGGAACATAAATGTTTTAAGTTACGTATCCCCTGTAGTAATAAATAATTGTTTTAAACCTGTTTTGGGGAAAAGTAACTTTGAAAGGTACTTATATCGAATGAAAATGATTTGTGAACCAGTTGTCCATGTGGTATTAGATGAATGATTTTTTTTAAATGGGATAGGTACAAGTGTTTTGAAAACTAGATAAAATGATCAGATATAGGATACATAGGGGCCAGAGTGGCCTAGTAAGGTTGCGTAAGAGGCTACTCGGTTGCGCGCATTACATAACCGATTAGTCCAGCAGGTCAGAGACCGAGCTAGACTCTGAGTTCTGGAACAGGTTTATCGGATGGCAGTTGGAGCCGTCTGGTGTTGATAGCCTGATCAGTTGTCTCCACATATCTGTTACGTATCTGATTTGGCTTTGAGATTCCCGTAAAGAAATAAGTGATTAAAACAGTTGAATAACAAATATGAATAGCATGCTAAAATTGGACTCTAGTTTACACGGTACACAACTACATTTATTTTATAAAGAGCATGTAAAACAGTGATATCCAATTTTTTTTAACGATGTTCATTTACTGTTGTTCGAAATGATTTACAGATTACAATTCCTTGTTTATTTATAGTTATGTTCCTATCACTATTTACTTTACTGTTTTTATCTTAATGCTTATATGTTGGTACTGCTGAGCGATTTTATGCTCACCCTTACAACTTGTTATATATATATCGCAGATGTCTAGAAGACCACTCAAATCTTGGCAGAACCGTGTGTCACCACCTTCTGGACCTGGCTCCTCAGAGGTAGTTAGTATCAGACCATGTGCGGTCTGATGAGTTGCTGAATAAGTTTATTGTTTCAAACTTTCTGAATAAATGGTTTGTAATAATAAGTAACTTGAATCATACTTGAACCTGGATCGGATCTTGGTTTGGGGTTGTGTTAGTATAATATTAATAATAATCTTGTAGTTTATATTATGGTTTGTTGTTTTTAGTGACGTTAACTCCTGACCTCGGGGTTGAGGCCTTCACAAGAAATACTGATTGGAAGGAATCTAGATCTGGAAAACTTGACAAGTCAAAAGAGAGATATTACAACTGTGATGGACTTGGACACTTTGCAGCTGACTGCAGAAAACCCAGAGCTGAGAAGAAGCAAGCTTTGATCTCAAAAAAGAGAAACTGGGATGATTCATCAGATTCAGATGATGGGATCAATTATGCTCTCATGGAAAATGCTAATGATGAGGCTGACAATGTTGAATTAAAGGTACCTCAGACTACTCTTGTGTTTGATACTGATGATATCTATGAATTAAGATTATTTCTTAAGTCTCTGCATGTTAGTTTTAGGGATCAAACCTTAAAGAATAATAGAATCAAGAGTGAGAACTCTATGTCAAAGAAAAGGAATGATCACCTAGAAATTGAATTATTTTCCATGCTAGAAATTCAAAAAGAAAGAGATAATACTGTTTTTGTTAAAGAAAAATTGTTAGAAAAGCATGCTTATCTAGAGAAGGATCCAAGAAAGTCTGGGTTCTTAAAAATACTAACTGATTCAAATTATTGATTCAGGGTGACATGAGGAATGCTCTAGTCTTGGACAGTGGATGCTCAGGACATATAACTGGTTATAAATCCCTGTTATCAGAATTTAAGGAGAAAGTTGGCCCTAGTGTTTCTTATGGAGATGACAACTTAGGAAAAATCTTGGGATATGGCAAAATCAAAATTGGAAATGTCATCATTGAAAATGTAGCTCTAGTTGCAGGACTCAAGCATAATCTGATTAGTGTGAGTCAAATCTGTGACAGAGGTTACCATGTCAATTTTCATGAGGAGCATTGTGAAATTGTTAGTAAGTCTAATGGCAAGATCACATTGACTGGTGTAAGGCATGGTAGTTTATATGAAGTCAGGGTCTCCACAAGAATTGATAGTTCAGAAGTTTGTCTACTGAGTAGAGCATCTGTGGAAGACAGCTGAAACTGGCATAAAAGACTTTCTCACCTCAACTTCAACAATATCAATGAACTTGTGAGGAAAGATCTTGTAAGAGGATTGCCCAATGCAGTGTTTACTCCTGATGGCTTATGTGATAAATGCCATATCTTGTAAGCAAAGGAAGACATCTTTCAAGAGTAAAACTGAATCCTTTATTCTTGAACCATATCATCTACTTCATGTTGATCTCTTTGGTCCAGTGAATGTTATGTCAATTGCCAATAAGAGGTATGCACTCATAATTGTTGATGAATATACAAGATACACATGGGTGTATTTTCTGCACATAAAAGATGAATCTCCATCCATTCTTCTTGATCATGTGAGGGAGCTGAAAAAAGGATCAACATACAAAGTGAAGATCACCAGAAGTGATAATGGAACTAAATTCAAGAATAGCTCTATGGAAGAGTTCTGCAAACTCAAGGGGATAAAACAAGAGTGTTCTGCTCCTGGAACTCCACAACAAAATGGAGTTGTTGAAAGAAAAAATAGAACTCTGATAGATACTGCAAGAACCATGCTAGAGGAAGCAAGATTTCCTACCTACTTCTAGGCTGAGGCTGTGCAAACTGCTTGCTTTACACAAAATGTATCATTGATCAACAAACATGGAAAAACACCATTTGAGATGGTGAAAGGAAAGAAGCCAAATTTAAAATACTTTTATAAATTTGGTTGTAAGTGTTTTGTTCTCAAAACTCATCTGAAGCAGCTTACCAAGTTTGATTTGAAAGCTGATGAAGGAATTTTGGTGGGATATCCATTGTCTATAAAATCCTTCAGAGTTTACAATCTAAGAACAAGATCAGTCACGGAATCTATACATGTATCTTTTGATGACAAGGAGATAACAGGTCTAGAAGATGCAGATGACCATGACAAATTGTGATTTGAAAATGAAGTACCTTATGCTAAAATTTTAAGTCCTGACTCTGATACAATAAATTCGGATATCACTCAAAGCTCTGAGGTTCCACAGAATAGTGTAAATTCTTCTGACACTGAAGCATATGTTGAGGGGGAGAAACATGACTCAAATCCAGAGACTACTACAAGTGATTCAACTTAAGAAATATCAGTAGAAAGATCATCAGACTCATCTTCCTCAAATTATGACGAGTCAAATACTGATAACAATGGAAACACTGATTGAGGGGGAGCACCAGGAAATAATAGTGGTACTAATCAAGGAAATAACATACAATTCATGGATCAAGGGGAGGTTCGTCTTCTAGGAGTCAACTTCCATCTGCAAGAAAAGGTCTAAGTCACACACACCTGACTTAATCATTGGAAACCCTGAAAGTAAGGTAAGAACAAGAAAATCCACTCAGAATGAATGTCTCTACCATTCTTTTCTATCTCAAACTGAACCTAAGAAGGTTGAATAAGCTCTGCAAGATGCTGACTGAGCCACAACAATGCAAGAGGAACTCAATGAATTTGAAAGGAAAAAAGTCTGGACTCTTGTGCCAAGACCAAAGAACAGATCTGTAGTTGGCACAAAATGGGTGTTCAAAAACAAAATTGACAGTGAGGGTATTATCACAAGGAAAAAAGCAAGACTGGTTGCAAAGGGTTACTCACAATAAGAAGGCATTGATTATGATGAGACATTTGCTCCAGTTGCAAGGTTAGAGGCAATAAGAATCTTTCTTTCCTATGCTACTCACGAGAAGTTTAAAGTGTTCCAAATGGATGTGAAGAGTGCATTTCTAAATGGAGAACTTGAAGAGGAAGTTTATGTTGAACAGCCTCCAGGGTTCATTGATCCAAAGTATCCAGATCATATCTACTTACTGGATAAAGCACTCTATGGACTGAAGCAAGCTCCAAGGGCCTGGTATGAAATACTTGCTCTATTTCTACTAGAGGGTGCTTTCACAAGAGGTAAAATTGATAAAACTCTCTTTTATAAACACCATGGTAAGGACTTGTTTCATTAGTACAAATATATATTAATGATATCATTTTTGGATCTACTAATGATAAACTCTATGAGAGATTTACAAAGCTAATGCAGTCCAGGTATCAAATGAGTATGATGGGAGAATTAAATTATTTTCTAGGGTTACAAGTTAAACAGACTGATCAAGGAATCTTCATAAATGAATCCAAATATACCAGGAATTTACTCGAAATATTTAAAATGCGAGACTGCTCAACTGCATCAATCTCTTGGCCACTGCAACCAAGTTAGATTTAAATACTGGTTCTTTAGTAGATATAACTAACTATAGAAGTATGATTGGCTCACTTCTATATCTGACTGCTAGTAGCCCTGATATCATATATGGTACATGTCTCTGTGCAAGGTTCCAGGCTGACCCTAGAGAACCTCATCTATTAGGTGTGAAATGAATTTTTAAGTATCTCAAAGGCACCATGAATCTGGGATTATGGTATCCTAGAGATTCAGACTTTAAGCTAATTGGATATTCAGATGCTGATTTTGCAGGATACAAAATAGACATGCAAAACACTTCTGGAAGCTGCCAATTCCTTGGTGGCAGATTGGTTTCTTTGTTTAGCAAGAAACAGAAGTCAATTTTCACATCAACTGTAGAAGCAGAATACATAGCTGCAGGAAGCTATTATGCTCAGATTCTATGGATGAAGAATCAGTTACTGGATTATGGGTTAGACTATTCTTCTATTCCTATATATTGTGATAATCAAAATGGTATTACAATGACAGGAAATCCAGTGCAGCATTCAATGACTAAGCACATCAGCATCAGATACCATTTCATAAGAGAACATGTGAAAACTGGTACAGTGCAATTGGTCTTTGTTCCAACAGATCATCAAGTAGCAGATACATTCACCAAGCCTCTCTGTGAAGCCACATTCACAAGATTGGTGAATGAATTGGGAATGATATCAGGACAATTCTAAAACTCTGATAATTAAATCTGCTGATATTTTTGAAGCATGATATCTTATTATGTGTCAGTACTTGCTAGATACTGATTATTGTGCTAAATGATTGATGTCATGATAACATGCAAATTGTTCTAAATGATCTTATGTAAAAATTGCATGTTGAACTACTGATTATGCTTACATACTTTGTTATTATTAAAACTTGCCTTGACTAATAGTTTATGTCAGTACTTGTTAAATCCTGATAGTAGTAATTAAAATACTGATAATGGTCAAACCTTGATTGACTGTTATACTTCATTGATTATTTTGAATTTATTCGAAATAAATTTTTTAACAGTATTTTTATTTAATCAGTGAGTGAGTGGAATATCTTTTAATTGCTTAAATGGGTTTGCTACTGATGCAAGTATCTTATAATACTTGAGTATTTACATTGGAAATAGGAATCTGAAGAGAGAAATTACTTTTTGTTTACCTAGATACGCGTAATCATGTATTTGCATTATGAATAATTATTACATGGTTAATCAAAGAGTCTCTTCAGTTTATACCTTTTCTTCTATAAATACAACCCTCCACTCTCAAAACTTCTCACTACCTTTTCAGTCATAAATTCCAAATATACTCATTTTCTTCATTCAGAATCTATGGCCATCATATATTCTCTCTCACATGGAGTCTAATGTCCAGTAGAAATTCCTGAATACGGAAGATTATATTTCGACATTGTTCGGCATAGGGTAGTCTTCCACGGCCAAGATTATCCTCTCTCTGAGATCCCACAGTCGATTCTTGATCGACTGAACTCAGATGACACTCAGTCTCTTCATCTCTTTAGACTAGACGTCCGGTTTGAAGAGATGAGACGAGCTGATGTGGCTGCACAACCGCGTCTCGAGGAAGAATAACGCCGCCTCGTATGGCTGGAATTGCAAGAGAACATTATTTCTCTTCCAGGTTCTATGTCACGGATCTTCCATCGGAGGACAATGAAGAAGTTGGAAGAAGAAAAGAAGAAGAAGTCAGAATAGTTAGATTGTTTAGGGTTTTGATTTTAAAATTCTACAAAAAACTTGTATTCTGCTTCTTAATGATTAATGAAATATTTGATCTTCTTTGCTATCTTAAGTGATTACTTGTTTACTTTCTTGTGTGTGTGCTTGAATGCTTTTAAATGTTATATCCAAATCAGTACTGCATGCTAAACTTCAGATAATCTTAATAGTGCATGTGAATAAACTAATCTATGTTTAAGTTCATGTTACCACTTCAGTACTGATTAAGCACTACAGGAAGTAATTTTTGTTAAAGAAGAAATTTATGGAAGATTTAATTCTTAGTCAATGAGGATTATTATCTTTGACTGTACTTAACTATCCAAACATATCTTTTTAAGACATACTTTTGAGACTTTCTTTTTCTATTCAAGAAAGTCACTCACACTCAATTCTTAAAGTTATATATCTTACATCTTAAATTTATTCTCACAACTGAAATACTTGAATTCTTTTCTCAAATGTTGCCAAAAATCAAGTGACATAATTCTTGAAATATTTTCACCACTCAGAAACAACATTTAGTTGGTTAGAGATTATTTGCTGAGGTAGATCTTAATGATACTAACAGAGACACAGAGGTTTCATCAGTTTTTACTGAAGTCTCTGTGATAGCTTTCAATAAACACATTCAAGTGTTAGTTCTCTGCAAAAAGAACAAGGCTTGTGTTGTGCAAGACATGTATGTACTATAACAAGACTAAGTCAAATTGATAATCCTAAGTAAGTTGTATGGTAATCTAATTTGCATTTTGTGTTGTAACACTTAAGTCTGTAAAAATGTAAATAGATTAGACTGAAGTATTTTTCTGTAACTAGTTTCAAGCCTAAGAATAAAATCTGGAAGAAGATCATGAAGATAATACCTCAGAGAAAGTGTGAAGAAGCTTGGAGTTGAATAAATCTGTTTTGGGAAAAACATGTTAAGTCAAGAAATCTTCAAGTCACGAATTATGTGTTATAGAGAAGTCATTCGAGAACTCCGGAATGACTTATCGAGAAGTCAAGGAAAGCTTATAGAGAAGTCTCAGAGATATTGACAAGCCAAATTGAAGACATGAAGATTGAAGATATCGACAAGTCATTTCTCCACTAGAGAACTCAGAGATATCGACAAGTCAAAATATCACTAGAGAAGTCAGATATATCGACAAGTCAAAATATCACTAGAGATCTCTGAGATATCGACAAGTCATTTCTATACTAGAGAACTCAGAGATATCAACAAGCCAAATTGAAGACATGTAGATTGGAGATATCGATAAGTCAATTCTACATGCAGAAAGTTAGAGATCTCAACAATCTATATTCTCTTATAGAGAAATCAGAGACTTCGATAAGTCAAAACAACTATAGAGTAATAAGAGATCTTGATAAGTCATTATACTTATCGAGATGTCGAGTTCTCTATATGACTAACTGGAGATCTCGATGTACAGCTCAAGTACAGAATGCAGATCAGTTTAATATCCAGAATTATCAATCAACAAACAAATCAATCAATGATTTGATAAGTCTACAAAAGCAGCTTGAAGTGTGCAAGATCAAAGGCCAATATTTACTTACAAAGTAAAGTCACAGGCATGCAAAATTGTAAAGTTATACTAAGCCAGAAATTGAAAGATTTAGTTATCCAAAAGTAGGGTTTAGGACATGCTATTACATGCTGTGTAAAACTAGTGTTTACTGTTCTATAAAGTAAACATTGGATTCTTTATTTTTAATGTTGTAACAAATAGATCTGAAATTTCTTGTAACTCTGAAGAGAGAAGCTGAGTTCTTAACATACTAAGAACCGAGACATTTATAGCAAACACTAGCTTGATTTTAATATAAAATTCAGTGAGTTTTGAAAGATAAGTGTGTTCATGTACATGTTTTAATTATTCCATTAAAGCATATTATCTCTACAATACAGATTACTTTATTCACCATTCTTAAAAGTTCAAAAAGACATTAAAATTGTTTAAAACACATTCACCCCCCTGTGTTGTCTTCATTACCCAACAAGTGGTATCAGAGCAAAATTTGAAAGCAAACAGATTAAAGATCTTGAAATAATGAATACACGGAAACTGAGCAGTATTAAAATCCTTACATTTGACAGATCTAACTACACATTATGGAAAAAGAAAATGATGTTGTCCATAAGGATGGCCAGTCCATTATACATTCAGATCCTCAAGAATGGGTCTTTCACTCCCATGATAAGAGTTGAGGAATCTATAGATAGAGACATGGTCATTCCAGCACATTATGCTCCTAAAGATCCTTCAGAATACATTGAGCCTGAGAACGAAAAAGTCTCTCTAGATAGTGACTTGTAGCTGATCTTGATAGAGTCACTTGACAATGTAATGTACAATAACATTGTCAATTGTGACACAGCCAAACAGATCTGGGAGAAAGTAGAGATATTATGTGAAGGAATAGAGGAAGTTAGGTCAAACTAAAGGAGGATTATGGTTTCTCAGTATGAAAGGTTTATGGCTAAACCAAAAGAAGGAATTAGCTGACATTTTTACTAAACCTTTGGATAAAGAAGCTTTCACTAGACTTGTAGGTGAAATTGGAATGTTTAATTCTTCATCCTAAGGCAAGAACTCAGCTATTGTGTTGCAGCAGATTAATTTCTAGTAAATCAAAATCAATTTGATTTAATTGGAAGTTAACTGGAATATGAATTATAAATATTTCATAAATTTCTCCATATTTGTTTTTCATAAATTAAAATTTAGCTTGGAATTTTTCAATTCTAAGAAAACTGTCAAAATGTTGATTTACATTTTAAATATGTAAAATAAACACAAGGCATAATCAAAATGATCAAGAGAATATAGAGAACCGATTTCTCGATATGTCTAATTGACTTATCGACAAGTCATTTTAAGACTTCTCGAGAGAGTTCTCGACAAGTCAATTTTTTTACTTCTCGAGGGACTTCTCGATAAGCTTTATTATGACTTATCGATAAGTCATTGTAGAGTTCTCTATAGGTGTTAATTCACAAAGTTCTCTACAAGTATATTTAGACTTATAAATAACTCAGAACTGAAATAATTTAAATTTAATAAATAATTTTGGTAAATTGCTCTTGATAAATTTATTCTAAATTTATTTGGATTTATTCAAATAGAAATTAGAAATAATTCAGTCCATTTTAGGACAAACTGAGTATTTATTTGACATCTCAACAAGTTAATTCTCGTTCTCTAAAAGAGTAAATTAAAATGACTTCTCGATATGTAATTCTTTTTTCAAAATGACTTCTCGATAAGCATACTCCAAATGTCTATTTTTTAGTTCTCGATAAGTCATTTGCTTTTTCTATAAATACTCAGACATCTCGATATACATATACTTACGCCTTCGAGAACTCTAAGTGACCTAGCTTTTTCAATTCCAAACCGATTTCTCTCTCGTTTCAAATCCTTTCTCTCTAATTTATTTTACCCATTAATCTTGACATTCACAACAATGGCAGCAAACATTATTGTACCCTTCATCCCAAAGGAGACCAACTTCCTTGCATTGTTTGATGTTAATCAAGCTCCTGAACCTTTCAAAAGCTTTGTCAAGTTCTTATCTGAAACTTACTTTGTTGAAACTCTTACAGCTAACCCAGTTCCCTATCTGGATGTATTGGGGGATTTCTGGAACATAGCTGTAGCTAGGACAGTTGTGCATGAAGACCAATCTTCAACTTTAGTGGTTAACTGTCAAATCAAAGGACAACAGGTTGAGATAACTGAAGCTGACATGAACCTAGCCTTGAACATTCCAACTGACAAGCTAGTAGAGATTCAAACTCAGGAGGAGCTGTATGAATTCTTGAATTTTATCAACTACTCTGAGAAAATCAACTTGGCTAGCTTGAACAAGAAAAATCTAAGGAGAGAGTGGTCCTTTCTGTATGATTCTGTGGTGAGGGCTTTCACATGCAGAAAATCAGGATTTGACAACATCTCTAGTGTTGTTCAGAAGCTGGTCTACTCAATGGCTCACAACAAATAGATTAATGTAGGGCACTACATTCCGGAGGAATTGAGCATCAGGCTCATCATGCCATTAACTTCAAGAGGTAAAGAAATTTTCCTTCCTAGATTCATTATGTCTGCTTTAAATCATAAAGTAAATGACATACATATGCTTGAAGGTGTAGATAGGTCATTAATAGGCAACTGTAAAAAAGTGTCAAAAATCTTATTTGGATCACTTATTACTAAAAATAAGGTACAGGTGGGTCTTAAACACCTTTCATGATTAAAAGATTTAAGACCTATCTTTACCCTATGTCTGACATGAGGACCAATGAAGTTCAACCTAGTGCAACAATGGTACCTGAGCCTGTGGAAGCACAAACACAGGCACACCCACAGGAACCTTCCAATGTTGAGCCTACTTCTTCAAAACCAATAGCTGCTAGGAAACCAACCACTTCATCATCTGAAAAGGGTGAAGTGAGTAAAAAGAAGTGAAATGAGGTAACCCCTACTATATTGAATGAAAGTGGTGAGGACAAACACCAACTGAGTCACCCTTGGTTAGAAAACCAAAGAAGGCAAAACAAACTGAGTTGACCACTATAGAAACCCCTGCATCCTCTCAAAAGGATGTAGTTGTAAACAAGGGACTTAAACAGACTCAAGAGGCACCCTCTCAAAAGGATGTCTCTATTGAAAAGAGCATTAACCCAAATGCACCATGTAAAGAGTCTATGCAACCATCACTTGAACAACTGCAAGTGTATGGAAGGAGAAACAAGGATGGCACATACAAGGAGAGCACATCCCTTGAAGCTTCCTCATCCATTCAGAGGGAGCTTCTAGCACTCATTTCTGAACAACAAATCTCTATTTCTAAAATTTCTTCTTCCTACAAAGCACCTGAATCTGATTCTCAGGTGCAACTTCACTCAAGTGACTTGATTTAAGAAACCTTGATCACCACCCAGACACCTAATCTAGCTGGGGTAGACCTTGATGACACCATCACAAATATGGGGGATTCATCAGTTTTAATTGAAGACCCCATGGTGATCACAAATGCACCTTCATGGGCAAATCAGCCTTCACATGTTGTAAGGTTTAAGGGTAGTACTCCTGTGGGGAGCTATCTAAATCCTCTCCAATTCAATTGAAGGTTCCTGTCACAGGAACAACTCCCCTAAAAACCTTGGCTGAAATTGCTCTAACAATTGAAGCTGGGAGTACAATTGCCAATTACCCTACTATGGGAGAGGCAAGTATATCACATTCAGGTGACAGTGCTTTACAAGAAGCACAGGGGTTTGAGGCTGGTGTACATGACATTAACCCAGTCAAATCCCCTATAATTCAATTGGAGGTTCCCACTACAAATGGAGGACAACACACTATCATAAACACATAGCAATCTGTGAGTCAAACTGTGACTCCTGTCACAGGTAGTTCTGACCCTACACATCAACCTTCAACCTCTCAACCTCAACAACTACACCTCATTTCACAATGGCTGTAGACAACTAACTCTCAACCTACAACTGTACATGATCTTCTTGTTGAGCAGATTTCTGGACTAGCCAACATTTCACAGCATCTACTTACTTCAGACATGAGCAACCTGGACTATCAAGCCATTCTGCTAACATACAATGAAGAAGTTGAAAAGCAGAAGGAGAAAATTGTCTGAGGATTTTGCTTTGGAGATGAATCAGGTCTTGGCTAGGTTTAGAGAAGAATATGTCACCATTCTGGGAAGTAATGTCAAGGCCTTGACTCCTCAAGATGTTTATGATGCAGTCAATGAAGTTTACAAATCTCAACTCAAAGCTTTTCACCGATTTGGTAAAGCTCTAGAAATAAAGCTGACTGGTCATGAAGACAAGGTAAGGAAGCTGGTGAAAGAGAAGATGGATGAGATCATACCTTCTCAAGTCAAGATCACATCAAAGTTTCAACATTTTGCTGATTAAATAGAAAGGTTTGATCTCTCTCTCCTGTGGAAAAAGAAGTTAAAAATCTCAGACAATCTTTCATTGCCCTCCATGAAGTGGTTCAACAATAAATCACACATTCAAATGACACAAAGATCAAGTTGGACTAGCATCATAAAAGCATATATGAGCCCTCTGCACTGCTTATGGAGGGTATCAAACAAGCTGTAGAAGGAACTTTTGGATCTTCTGTAGCTACAAGCTCTCAACCACCTACTTCCACATCTACCAATATCCAAATTCAAGCACTTAAGAGCCAAGTCTCAACTCTGTAATCCTCAAATGACAACCTCACAGCTCAAGTGCATGCTCTCACTACATTAGTGCAGAGTCAACATGAAGATATTAAAATATTGATGGACTCCCATAAGCACTTACAAATGCAGAATTCTGTTGTATTGGGAACCATTGTAGGCAAGCTCAATATTCCATTGCTTGCATTTCCTAAGTCTGTGAGGCCAGAAATACCAACTCCCCTACTCTTGCCTGTTTCCAAGACTAAGGGGGAGATTGAGGCTAGGATTCAACAATCCAGGGAGGCTGGTAAATCTAAATTTAAGGAGCCTATCTATAATGACTCGTATACTTTTATATTATTTAAAAGTGTAATTATTAAATAAATAGTTAAATGAAATATGTGTATTGGTTTCGATCTCTATGTGTTGATTTATAATGATCTCTGTGTGAATTAGGGTGTACCGGGTTATTTACGTAATTAACTATTGAGTTGTATTGAATCGTTTTCACTTTTAAAAGTGAATTTAATGCAAATTTATTTGCATAAATATTTGAAATATCTCTAAAATTGTTCTTATGGCTTTATAATTTCAATATTTATTTTTGGGATTTTATAAAATTTAGAAATCAATATTTCATCAATTATTTAACCCTGTATGATTTTCTGATTGCAT
This sequence comes from Apium graveolens, assembly GCF_009905375.1. NCBI lineage: Eukaryota > Viridiplantae > Streptophyta > Magnoliopsida > Apiales > Apiaceae > Apium > Apium graveolens. Next base: position 79,717,837 of record NC_133657.1, read on the forward strand.
TTATTTGTCAAATCTATACTTAATTCCTGAATTCTTCAAAAATTATGAAACTCATATTTATTTAGGTTTGAAATATTCCGGGAATTTTAAAATTATTTTGGGAATTTTCGGGATTATTTTCACCCGCGCGTTGAATCGTTTATTTGTTAAAAGCGTGTATAAATTGAGTTTTAGAAATTATTTTAAAATTACGGAATTTATGTTTTTATAAACTTTGGGATATTTATAACGCTTTAAGACTGTTTCCGTGATTTTCTGAAATTGTTTTAAGTGCAGCTCAGTTCGTTAATTGTAAAATGCGGGTATAAGTTGTGTTTCAAAATTATCTAAAAATTTACGAAATTCATGCCTTATTAACTCCGGGATATTTATAAAATTATAAAACTCGTGTGGTAAATTTTCGGAATTTTATCGGCCGCAAATTATTCGTTAAAAAAATCAAATATCGGAGAAAATCGGGGCCAGAACTTTCGTGATTATCCTATTATATACGTGTCAATTTGTTATAGTTTAAGGGGACACGTGTTTTGTTTCCCTGTTGTGGTAATTCAACTGCATTTTTGTTATTAAAAACAAAAACAACATCAATCTCTCCTCTCTGCTCTCTCTCGATTTCGATCTCGTCTCTCTCGATTCATCTCTCTGTCCTCTCTTGAATATCCCTGTAAATCTCCCTTCCTTAATCTCTCGATTCCTCAATCTTTTCACCCCCTGTGTCCTAGTGGTGCTCGCTTCGTGCTCTGGTAAGCCGCCGTCGGAGTTTTCGGCCGGCTTTGGCTTCTCTGTTCGTGCTCTGTTACTGTTACCTATGTATATATATGTGTTTACATGTGTATGCGTGTGGTTGTGCTGTGCTGGTCTTGTTCTGATTGCCGCCTGCGTTTTCCCCTGTCCGATTTCCGGTTGCGTTTTGTTGTTCTGATTGTGTCTGTGTTATGCGCGTAGGGAGGCGCGTGTGCTGTTGTTTTCTTTTTTGTTAATTAATTTAATTATTATCTGCAGGAAATTTGTTTGATTGGATTTCGTGAAATAAAATATTCTCATGCAGAAATTTTTATTAATCGGTGGAGTTCGCGTCGGAAACCCGAATTAATCGGGTACCCGCGGATTTTACCGCCGTCCGCGATGAATTTCGACGAGCGGACGGTGGACGGTGATGATATAATTCTGAGTCCTAATATTTCAAAATATAAAAATATGAATAAAAATAAAAGATATAATAATGATTAGTTGATTTAAATCGGTGGTTGGGAAATTGTGAAATGTGAATTGTGTGATTGGTTTGGACTGAATTGATTGGTGGTGTTTGTGATTTGACATCGAATTGGTTCGACGAGTAGTCCGATAAACAAAGGAGACGCTGCCCGATTTCCGGGAAATTGAACTACGGAAATACGGGAGCGTATTCGATGATTATCTAGGACGTTGAGTGGCTATATGTACATATGTGTGTGTTTTATACGAAACTTGATTGTACAATGTGATGAAATATTTTGCCGCATCGATAACCCTGATTTTGTAAAAATTACAAGTATATGTATTTTTTGGAAACGAACACCGAACCGATTTTCGAGAACTTGAACCCTGATTATTGTGTGTGTTATCGTATTATAATAGTACATATAAGTGTGAGTCGGGATTGTTATCGTTTGGTTAGAATTGGTATCGAGGATATGTCAAGCATACCTAGACGTCTAACGTAGGGTATTTCGGCTCTGTAGGTCTTAGTCAAAGGACTCAAGAAGTGATATCGAACTAAGATAATCTAGTGATCAGTCGGGAAGTGCCTCGAGATTCCCAAGCGAAGAACCCTGATAGTCCTGGATACTATCTTGAGATAGATTGCTGCGAAGCAGGGATGTCTTCAAGTGAGACAGTCATTTTTCCATGAGAGCCCGAACGTTCAAGTCTATCAAAATCAGTCAGTGATAATTGTAAAGCTCTGCAAGGCAAGTACCTCTGACCATTCTTTTATGGTGCAGTGCATATGGATAGCTAAATGTTTTACTTTCGTAATGGAACAGAAATGTTTTAAGTTACGTATCCCCCGTATTTGAAATGTTGTTTTACTAAATGAGGTTTTGGGGAAAAAGTAACTTCTGAAAATGCCTATCTCTAGATTGTGATTAAAATTGAAAAAAAGATTTTTAGAATGTGTGCTGTAATCGTTTAAAAAGAGATAGGTGTAAATGATTTTGGAAACTGGATAAAAATAAATCAGATATTGGATGGTCAGTGGCGTAAGAAGTCCGTTATTAGGTAACAGCCCAACATGGTTGCGTAAGAGGCTAAGTCGGATGCGCGCATTGGTAGGCTGCTTAGTCCAGCATGACAGAGACCTAGCTAGTCTCTGAGTTCCGGAACGAAATTTGTGGTGGGATAGACTGATCAGCTGTCCCTAGAATTCATCCTCTTTTATATGTGATAAAGGTTTAATGGTTCCCGAAACGGAACAAACGGTTTATAGTCCCCGTAACGGGACAGGTGATTTGTGGGTCCAGCAATGGACAGTGGTTTTGGAAAGGAAATAGCATGCTAAAGTTGAAGTCTGGTATTTTTACACAGCACACTACTGACGTTATTATTTTACAGAGCATGCTAGTTTTGATATCCAGTTTATGAATGTTTACTTGTTTTCTAAGCAAATTTTGAATTTTGTTCCCGTAACTGCTTTACTTTAAACTGTTCTACTTGTTATTCATATAGTGGTACTGCTGAGCAATTGATTGCTCACCCTTGCGGAATATTTTACATATGTATTGTAGATGCCTAGGAGATTCTTGCGCGGTAGTCAGGGCAGAGTTCTAGCTCCTTTCATGTCAGGCTCCTCTGAGGTAGTTGTGTTCAGACCAGATAAGGTCTGTTGAGTTGCTGCATTAAATTAATGGTCAGGATTGTGTAAGGTAATTTGGGTTGTGTTAGTTGAGTAACCTAAGTCATACTTAAACCTGGAAAAGATCTTGGCAAAGGGGTCGTAGTTATATCCTGTTATTGGTTTATTTATCTTCTGGTTGTGGTTGATGACGTTAATTCCTGACCCCGGGATTGAGGCCGTCACACTATCTCCTCAATTGGACAAAGTTCTTCACAAGCTCAGTTATCAAAAGATGTGGGAAAGGACAGACTCACCAAGGCTGCAGAAGGACCAAATCAAGATCAAGAATTCAGTGAACCTCTTGCATTCTTAAGGATGTCTCTTCAAAACAACTTCATTACCTACAAAAGAGCATTGGCCAAGAACATCAACTTCATGAGGGCAGTGGTTGTGAAGATTGACAATTACTTAGAGAAAAGAATTATTGTGAACATCAATGATGGGGAAATTGACAGATGTCTACAGGTGTCTCTTACAAATTTTAAAACTTTAAGAGCATCTAAGATGGATGTAATGATTGAGAGAGTAAATCCAGTTATTCCAGAGGACACCCAACTACTTCATGAGCTCAAAAATGCACAGTTAGCAGCTTTTCCTGAAGCCTATCTGTATCCTAATAAATGGGTGGCTTACATCTGTCCAAGAACCAAGAAATGCAAATAATTCATTGTTCCAAGAAATTGTGTAAGATCAAATATGAGACTGATCATGACTCTTTAGTCTGATCTCAAGCACAAAAAGAGCAAGAAGGCTGAGGATGTTGAGATGGTAAGAATTCTTGAAAGATATGTTGTAAATCCTGACACCATATTGCCAAATCAAAAGTTCAATAACTCAAAAGATGACAAGGATGATGATGAGCATAAGCATGATGAGCAAAAACCTTCTGGCTCAAATCCAAGTCAATCTTCAAAGGCAACTGACAGTAATGACAAGAAGAAAGAAGAGAAGAAGGGTGATGACAATAAAAGAGGGAATGAAAGAAGAAGGAAGAAAAGGCAAGATGGATCAGAACCACAACAACAACAAACCCTAAAAATCCAAATCAATCAATCTCAACCTACCAAATCTTTTAGCTCAAACACTCAACCATCTCTCACCTCAAAGCCAAAATTTCTATACAATCCAACTGCAAATTCACTTCTCAAAATTCCAATCACTACCACTCAAACTAGCTTGAAGAAAATCACAACCCTACCTTCATATAAACCTCCAATCAAGACACACTTTAAATCTGTTGGGAGAAAAGCAAAGCAACTGCCAGTTACTGAGAGATCACTATGGAATTTCTATGATCAATCTGATTTTCTGCCACTAAATTGGTGCCTCATAGATGAAGAATATTTTCAACAGCTAGATGAAGAAATAGTCAGATTCTGGGTTGTAACATACACAGAAGTCAGAATTTAATATGATGATGGTTCTTTCACTTTACTTGGTAGTAACCTTATGGATACACATTCAACCACAGAATTCAAAAAGAGTGATCAGTTTGATGAAGGACAAGGATACAATCACAAGGTTTTGGAAAGCTGTATATTGTGTATGGGTGAAAGAAATGGATGAGAAAATTGCAAGGGAAAAGGCTGAAAAGGAAGAAAAAGATAGGAAGTATGCAGAAGAACTTGTAAGAATGGAGAAAAGATCAAATGAGCTTAAAGCAAAAGGGATGAACAGACTCTCCAAAGATGGACATTTTTCAGAACATAAAAGTTGGCAGATTCTCCAAATTTAGAGATGGTTACTTAAATGGTTATTCATTAGATGAGTGGCTCAAGCTGGTGGAAGCTTTAAGAGGAACTGAGATTTTAGAAGAAATGAAAGTGTTAGTGACTCTTAAGGATCTCATTAGAAAGGAGCCATGCTATGAGGATTTTACGTAATGAATGTCCTTGTTACAACTTCAATAACCACTCAATGTTAAATGTTATATTTCTGTCAATTTGTATGAAAAGTTTAAATTGATCATTATAGCTCAGGGTTAGTCTTGTTAACATGCATGAATTTGTGATAAGCAATCTTCTCACAAATTGGGGGTGTTGTGCAAGACATGCGTGTACTATAACAAGACTAAGTCAAATTGACAACCCTAAGTAAGTTGTATGGTAATCTAAGTTTGCATTTTGTGATGTAACACTTAAGTCTGTAAAAATGTAAATATATTAGACTAAAGTATTTCTCTGTAAATAGTTTCAAGCCTAAGAATAAACTCTGGAAGAAGATCATGAAGATCATTCCTTAGAGAAAGTGTGAAGAATCTTGGAGTTGAATAAATTTATTTTGGGGAAAAACATTCTAAGTCAAGAAATCTACAAGTCACATATTATGTTTTTATAGAGAACTCATTCGAGAACTCCAGAATGACTTATCGAGAAGTCAAGGAAAGCTTATAGAGAAGTCTCAGAGATATCGACAAGCCAAACTGAAGACATGAAGATTGAAGATATCGACAAGTCATTTCTCCAGTAGAGAACTCAGAAATATCGACAAATCAAAATATCACTAGAGAACACAGAGATATCGACAAGTCAAAATATCAGTAAAGATCTCAGAGCTGCACTAGAGAACTCAGAGATATCGACAAGCCAAATTGAAGACATGGAGATTGGAGATATCGATAAGTCAATTCTACATGCAGAAAGTTAGAGATCTCGACAAGTTAAATTCTCTTATAGAGCACTCCGAGACTTCGATAAGTCAAAACAACTATAGAGTTATAAGAGATCTCGATAAGTCATTATACTTATCGAGATGTCGAGTTCTCTATATTACTAACTGGAGATCTCGATGTAAAGCTCAAGTACAAAATGCAGATCAATTTAATATCCAGGATTATCAATCAACAAACAAATCAATCAATGATTTGATACGTCTACAAAAGCAGCTTAAAAAGTACAAGATCAAATTAACTAACAAAGTAAAGTTACAGGCATGCAAGATTTGCAAAGATATAGTAATCCAGAAATCAGAAGATTTAGTTATTCAAAAGTAGGGTTTAGTACATGTTATTACATGCTGTGTAAAATCAGTGTTTACTGTTCTATAAATAAATACTGGATGCTTTATTTTTAATGTTGTAACAAATAGATCTGAAATTTTTTATAATTCTCAAGAGAGAAGCTGAGTTCTTAACATACCAAGAACCCAGAAATTTGTAGCAAAAACTAGCTTGATATTAATATAAAATTAAGTGAGGTTTGAAAGATAAATGTGTTCATGTGCATGTTTTAATTATTCCATTAAAGCATATTATCTCTACAATATAAATTACTTTGTTCACCATTCTTAAAAGTTCAAAAAGCCATTAAAATTGTTTAAAACATATTCACCCCCCCCCCTCTGTGTTGTATTCATTACCCAACAGTTTGAGATCATGGTACATGACAGTAACATGATCAAATCCTCTCCAATTCAAATGGAGGTTCTAATTATTGATGAACAACAACTGTCATAACCACAGTATCTACTATGAGCTTAATTATGAATTCACAAGGTATGAATACTGTTATTATTTTATCAACATTTATTTTAAATATTGATTTAGTTCTTTCAGCATTTATTATATATTTTTCATGATATAGATCATGTTGACATGATTACTTCTAGACCTTATTTAAGGACTACCTCTAGTTGTATGATCATAGATCACCCTTCTTTAGCCAACTCTTATTTCTGTAGAACAATCATTCTGAGCCTTTTTCTATGAGATGTGTGAAAAGATTGAGAGAAAAACAGAATTTAAGAGAGACATGATCCTTCCTGGAAAAAGGAGAGGTAGATGAGAGATGGGATTTAGTAATTCTTTTGAGGAAGCTCTGACTATTAAAAGTCATGAGATGTGTGGTCTGAGGAGTAGTGAGACTACTGTAAAAGAATAGAGAGATTAAGTTTTATTTGCTATATATTTGCAGGTGCTCAGAGTACTAAAGGAACATATGCTGAACAGTAGTCTGTTGAATCTCGGGAAAACTCTGATGTACCAAAGGCTATTAATCTCCCTGCAAGTCTAAGTACTGATACTTTCTTGCAGTCCATACATTCCACTATTCCACCACATGAGATAATCTCTGTTTTTGTTGAAAAATAGTCCATTTACTCTACTTTTCCATCACCTGAGGAAATCCATGTTGTTTCTGAAGATGTAGTAGCACAACAGTCCATTCGTAAAGTTTCATCTATTTCAGAATCATCATAGCATTCTATGGGAACTGAGCTCTTGGAAGTTAAACTTGAAGTTCCAATTCATTTATCTACAATACTTGAAAATGTGGAGTTAACTGCTGAAGGTGTGGAAGCTTCTGAAGCTACTGGATCATATACTGCACCAATTTCTCATTTTATTCTACATGCTGAAGCTGGTGATGAAGTTCAATAATTAGTGCAAGATCCAGCTGCTATTGAAGAATCTAATGATGGTGAAGAAGCTAATATATCTAATGTTATTTTAGATCCTGGGGATGATCTTTTCTTCCCCGAAGATATGCCTATGCAAGTGAGACAACAGAAAATGAAAGAGTTAGATGCTAAGAAGAAGCAGGATTATTATGATAATCTTTGGAATGCTCATTGGAAAGATGATATATATCCTATTTCCAGACTACAAACTGCTGCACATCTGAAAACAGCAGATTAGAAGATTATAAATCCTGATGTGCTGTATCATCTGAAAATATCAACTTTAGTTGTCAGATCCTTACACACAGATCCTTAAACCCGTGTTTCTAGCCTATAAAGCATGCACGAGTCCTTAGTTTAGAAGTAACAAACAGATCTAGGAAAATCTTGTATTCTCTCAAGATAATAGTTGAGTTCTTATTTTCTAAGAACACATATTTGTAGCAAGACAAACTTAATTAATATAATTAAGTGAATTTTTGATATATTGTGTTTTGTGTGATTACTGTCAAATATTATATCTCTACAATTCTTAACTGCTTCATTCAACCATAATCCAAACAGTTTTTGATAACCAAGTAAAATCCAAGAAACACATTCACTTCCCCTCTGTGTTACTTTTTTTTGCATTCAATATCTGACAATTCAAGTTTTAATTTGACTACTTGAATTTTAAATTTGGATATCACTAACACATTCAAAATTGCTTTGATCTATATGAGCATCAAAAACCCTAGTTTTCAGATTCTAACGCCGTTAGATTCTTTTTAACGGAAAGAATTAAATCATAAATTTAAAATTTAAGGGACCCGCAATATGGAATTTTTAGTTTATGGACATAGACAATAAAACGTCAATAGTTCAGGGATTTATAATTTAATTTTTCCCGTTTTATTGTTGATATATACATAATAATTAAACTCAACACTTAATAGTTAGAAAATTAGTATATACTATATATAAATTATATATAAATTCGTGATATGCTAAAATTTGTTACGTAACAAATCAACAACATGAGATTCTGAACGAAGATTGTGAAATGATGAATCAATCGAGTAAATATTCAGAAGAAATAAGAGTAATTTATTTGAAGAAACTTATTCAATTATTAGAGATTTGGATAACCATACAAGAATTTACAGACATACGATAGTCAATACAAGTCAATAAATTAATATTAAATATTATTATTGTTTGAATTTCAATTTTCTTTAAAGAATAATTTTTTTAATTAATTTTCACCCTATGACAGAATTGGCCGATTTTTTACCCGAATCGGTCGACTTTTGACAATATTTTAAAAAACGTACTTTGACCCGATTTCTGATTAATCGAGACGGAACCCGTCTAAACTTCGATTAATCAGTTAATCGGGAGATTTTTAGAGTATTGCTTACATTACAAAAATATGGTGATGGACATAAATACCCCATTTTTTGCAAAAGGTATTCATTAATACTAGTGTGATATGATGTTGGCCACTTGTTACGTATTCGAAAGATGGGTAAAAGTTAATACACATTGCAAGAATGCATATCACGTTATTTTTATTAAATTAACTAGTACGCTTATAAGAGAAGGTAGTATACATATATACATTAATATCTTTTTTTGTCGACGATCACTGAGCGTAAAGACCCTTAAAGTACTATAACGACTCGTGTATTTTTCTTTTTATTTTAATATTCAAAAGTGTAATAAAGGTTTAAATAATTAAATAAAGTGTGTGTAATGGTTTTGGCAGCGATTACTGATTGTTATTTAATTATTTATGATTTGTTGATATGTGGGATTGAATTGTATGATCTATTAGTGAGTTGTATGATTTTATTTCGCTTGTAAAAGTGATTTTATTGTAGTTTTAATTTCATAAATACTTGGATTATTTCTAAAATTGTTTTTATAATTTTATAATTTTAATAATTATTTTTAGGACTTTATAAAATTGAGAAATCAATATTTTATTAATTATTTATTTTTAAATGATTTTCTGAGTGTATTTGGTTGTAAAATCCATATTTAATTATGGAAATCTTCAAAAATTACGAAACTCATATTTTATGAAGTTTATAATATTCTGAGAATTTTAAATTTATTTTGGGAATTTTCGGGAATCGTTTCACCAGCGCGTCGTTTCGTTATTTGTTAAAAAGCGGGTACGAAGAGCACCTTAAAAAGTATTTTAAAAATTTTGAAATTTACGTTTTGTAAACTCCGGGATATTTATGACATATTGAAATTATTTTCGCAATTTTCTGAAATTATTTTTCATACACCAAAATTCGTTAATTTCAATTTCGGGACAAATCGAGCCACAAAACCTTCGTATTTATCTTATATATTATGTGTTGATTTCTTATAGCAGGGGGACACGTGTTGTATTATTTTTGTAGCAGCTGTCAAACAAAAGAATAGTAACCCCCCCTCTTTGTTCATTGTCTCTCTTGGCTGTATCTCGATCGTCTCTCTCTCTCTCTCTCTCTCTCTCTCTCTCTTTTACTCTCCTGTCCGCGTTTTTCTTCCTCCTCTTCTTCTCGATAATCCGGTCACCTCTGTTCTTGTTCTCCGGCTTGTTTTCTCCGGTGAGCCGCCGCTTATTGAGCTTGGATGGTTCGATTCCTATATACATATCTATCATCATTATGTATATGGTTGTGTATGTGATTGATTGTGTGTTGAGTGTGTTCGATTGTGTGTGAGGTGTGTGTGTGTGTGGCTGCGGCTGGGTGTTTGTGGTCGTGTTTTTGCTGTGCTTCTATGTGGTCTGTTCAGTTGGGCTATTCATGTTGGGCTTAGCAGTTGGGCCAGTTTTTTTTGGCCTTCTCTATTGGGCCGAATGGGAGTATTGGGCTTGTGTTGATTTTCTGTTGGGCCTTGTTGGGCCGAGTTGTGCAGTGGATTTATTATTATAATCCTAAAATTTTATTTCCATTTTATGCAGGAATTATTGAGTAAAATTCGTGATATTATTAATTCGTGTGGGAAATTATTTTTAATTAATCGGTGGAATTTATTCGGATACCCGAATATTTCGGGCACCAATAAATTTTGTCGCCGTACCGCAATGACTCATTACGAGCGGACGGTGGATGGTGATGACGATGTTCTGAGTCTTATATTTTATAAATAAATAAAATGATTTGTATAAAATGTTTTTGAAAATAAATTATACATAAATAGATACGTGAATTTGGAGTTGGCATGGGAATAAAAATGTGAGTTGTTGTGATTGTTGACGTCGATTGTAATCGACGGGTAGTCTTATAAATAAAGAAGTTACTACCAAAATTTCCTAAAAATATATTTGTAAACGTACGTATTTATATTATATGTGTTACCCTTAATTGTGTTCTGACTACGTGATTACGTGATTATGTGTATAATAACTATACGAGTCGGGTTTTCGGATTGGGTTATTGAATTGAGGATATCAAGCATGTCGGTATAACTGATTAAGGTATTCTGTATTTGTAGATCCCGATCGAGTTTCCCCAGGACCAAAGTCAACGTGAAAGCTACTTAGGGTTTTATAAAGCATTGCAAGGCAAGTACCCCTGACCATTCTTTTATGGTTCAGTACGTATGAATAGCTAAATGTTTTATTCTCGTAATGGAACATAAATGTTTTAAGTTACGTATCCCCTGTTCTTGAAAATGTTGTTTAAAATTATATTTTGGGGAAAAATAACTTCTGAAAACACCTATCTCTAAACATGATTAAAATGAAAAGAAGTTGTGAATAGTGTGCTGTGACAGAATTGATTTTTGAAAAGAGATAGGTACAAGTGATTTTGAAAACTGGATAAAACGATCAGATATGGGATACGTTGGGGCCAGAGTAGGCCTATTGAGGTGGCGTAAGAGGCTAATTCGGTTGTGCGCATTATATAACCGATTAGTCCAGCAGGTCAGAGACCTAGCTAGTCTCTGAGTTCCTGAACAGGTAAATAGGATGGCAGTTAGAGCCGTCTGGTGTTGATAGCCTGATCAGCTGTCTTCACATATCCGCTACGTATCTGATTTGGATTTGTGATTCCCGTAAAGGCATGAGTAGTTGATACAACAATTTTATAAATGTGATTAGCATGCTAAAATTGGACCTGGTATTTATACAGCACACTGTTATATTATTTTGATGAAGCATGCTAGTTAGTGATATCCAGTTATCTCTGATTTTCATTATAAAATGTTGATATCATGATTACAGCTCTGTTCCTATTTTTGTTACATTACTACTTTTATTCTGTTATTCATATGTTGGTGCTGCTGAGCGATTATGCTCACCCTTGCAACTGTTATGTATACCTCGCAGATGCCTAGAAGACCAGTCAGACAGACCCATGTTTCCGCCCCTACTGGACCCGACTCTTCTGAGGTAGTTTGTATCAGGCCATGAGGTCTGATGAGTTACTGAATAAAGCTAGAGTATATTAGAGGTTGATTAAATGGTTTGTATTAATGAGAACCTGAATTATACTTGAACCTGGATCGGATCTTGGTTTGGGGTCAAGTTAGTATATATCAATAATAATCTTGTTGTTTATATTGTTGGTGATTGTGTTTGGTGATGTCAACTCCTGACCCCGGGGTTGAGGCCGTCACAGTTGGTATCAGAGCTACAGGTTCAAGTACCTGATTCAGGTTAGGGATTGTGTCGAGTAGGTGATAACATGAGTCTTTAGGTGTGAGTCAGCAACTCATATAGAGGAGCAAACCTTTAGAGTGAGTCGAGGGTTCCGACGGTGTTACCCTGGCATCTATTAAATGTTTTGATATAATTGCATTGACCTGGTTGTGCTTTCCCTGTATATTTGTTATGTTGACAGTGGCCTATCGCGATTTTGAGTTCTTCATCTCGGGAGAATCCCTCTGATTCGGATAGCTCAGATTCTGAGAAACCCCCGGATGTTGTTACTGAGGAGACCCCTATGCCTCCTCCACCAGTCCCTTTCTTTGTGCCGAGAGACATCCATGGACCCGGTCCTCGTCCCCGTTGGGTACGTAGGTTTGTGTCTGCTGTCAGGAATTTCCCTCCCGGCTGCGGTCCCAGTTCTTCCATGATGAGACCTCTAGTACCTCTTGTGGCCCCTAGTGGTACTTTTTCACCGATCCCTTACCATGTTCACCGAGCGGTGAACACTTCCTTTATCAGAGATCAGAGTCCAGAGTTTGCTGCTCAGTTTGATCAGGTACGTATTGCACCTTTCCAGGGTATTTCTGCCCCTTCCCCTGAGGTGCGGGCCCGTGTGCGAGCATTGACCCAGATGGCTGTAGAGAGGGCTAGATCTGTTGACCGTTTCATCAGTTCAGAGTTCAGAGCTGTGCAGTATCAGGACCTAGTAAACTGGCTAGTGTTTGAGCTAGGTTCCATTGGTGGCAGTGGTAGTGGCCAGACAGAGTTGCAACAGAGAGATACAGAGCTCATAGTTGCCTTCTAGGAGTTCTGTAGTTGTTTACTTTGTATATGTACATTATGTTTTGATAGTTTGTAGTAGGCGAGGCTGCTATGACAGCCAATTTTGGTGTGTATTCGAATGGGTTCTTTTCGGTTTGATTTTCAGCTGTACTAGTTGGATTCTGTTGGTTATTGTATTTCAGCTGCTTTATCCTATTGTTCAGTTTTTTTATATATTGTGCGTTGCTATTATTGTTATTATTATTATTGTTGTTTCTGTTGCTGGTATTTTTAGATTATAATCATTCACTCAGGACGGATCCAATTAAACTGGGGTGAGAATTTTGTCTCAGTGGCAACGCTCTCCTGATGCATAAATATAAACTGCTGGAGCAATCCATTTTCTTATATATGACTGTTATGTTTCAGGAGATGCCACCAAAGAGAAACTCTCAACCCAATAACGGATCGGCTGGGGATCCTTCCATGAGTGACTTAATGAACTTGTTGCGCCAACAGTCTGTACAGCTGGCCCAATAGCAATAACAATTCCAACAACAACAATTGCAAAAACAACAATAACAACAACAACAACAACAGCAACAGCAGCTCATACAACAACAATAACAGCAAATCCAACAGCAACAACTACAAATCCAGCAGCAGCATGAGGTATGGGGGGGCAAATCAGGATGTTAGTTTTAAGTCTTTTCAGGCAGTGAAGCCCCCAGAGTTTAAAGGAGAAGTAGATCCTGTTGCTGCCAGGATATGGTTAAAGGAGATGGAAAAGGCGTTTGCGCTCACCAAGATGAGTAAGTATTTAAAGACTGATTATGCTAGTTATTTTCTAAAGAATGATTCGAATTATTGGTGGGAATCTACGCGAGCCCTAGAAGGAGAAGGTCCAGTTCCATGGGCCAGATTTACAGAGTTATTTTTGGAAAAATACTTTCCGGACTGTATCCAGAGTCAAATGGAGGTGGAATTTTTGGAATTGAAACAAGGAGATAGGAGTGTCACGGAATATGAAGCAAAGTTTACGGAGTTGGCCCGTATAGTACCGGAATATGTGAGTTTGGAAGCTCAATGAGCGAAGCGGTTTCAACAAGGGTTGAAGCCAGAAATAAGGAGTGGAGTTGTAGCCTTACAACTCAAGACATATACTTCGGTAGTTCAGGCTGCCCTAGTGATAGAGAGTGATCAGAAATTAGCTGCAAAGGAACAGGGTGAGAAGAAAAGGAAATTTGAAAGTGGACCCGCTAGGTCAGAATCAAGAATAGCGAGTCGGAAGTTCCAGCATTGGTTTGGAAGGAATAAGAATAAGAGGTTCAAGAGGCAGAATTTTCCCCAGGCAAAACCCGGTACTACTTCAGTTAACTCTGCCCCGACGAGGATAAGTAAGCCAGGGGCTGATTGTAAGACGTGTGGGAAGAGGCACAGTGGACAGTGCGGAGAAAATATTAATTATTTTAAGTGTGGACAGAAAGGTCACTATTCCACGGAGTGTAAGTCTGAGATTCAAGGAGTTACTTCCTTTAGTTGCGGCAAAGTGGGATACATAGCTAGGAATTGCAAGTCAGTGACCCAAGGTAATGCTGGAAGGAGTGTGTCCCAAGGACCAGCAACTAGTACTGCTAGAGCTAGGACTTTTAAGATGACCCAGAAGTCTCCAGTTCATGATTCTGATGTGGTTGCAGGTACGCTTTCTCTTAAGTTAACGTTTTGTTTGATTCGGGAGCGTCCAAATCTTTTATATCTGTGAATTGTGTGAATAAAATGCAATTAGTGTTGGAAGACCTAGAAGAACCTTTGACCATAGAAGTGGATAATAAAGATAAAGTAACCATAAATCAATTTTGTCCTAGTTTTTCCCTAGAGATTTCAGGGTATATGTTCCCTGTTGACTTAATACCTTTCGAGTTGGGAGACTTTGATGTTATTTTAGGTATGGATTGGTTGTCTTTATATAAGGCGAATATAGACTGTAAGAAATAGAGAGTTGTTATGTACACCCCCGATAATAAAAGAATCAATTACCAAGGACATAGACAAGATAGGAAGTTCCTTTCAGTGATGCAAGCAAAGAGATTGTTGCGGCAAGGATGTGAGGCGTATTTGGCTCATGTGGTGGATACGAAGAAAGAGACCCCTATTTTGGATGAAATTCCCATAATAAGAGAATTCCCTGACATTTTCCCAAAAGAGTTACCAGGATTGCCACCTGATCGAGAGGTAGAGTTCTCTATTGATTTGATTCCTGGAGCTGAACCGGTTTCTAAGGCTCCATACCGGATGGCCCCAATGGAAATGAAAGAATTGGCTAAGCAACTTCAGGAATTATTGGACAAGGGAGTCATTCGACCCAGTGTTTCTCCGTGGGGTGCTCCAGTGCTATTTGTGAAGAAAAAGTATGGAAGTATGAGATTATGTATTGACTGCAGAGAGCTGAACAAGTTGATGATAAAGAATAAGTATCATTTGCCACGAATCGATGATTTGTTTGATCAGCTTAAGGGAGCATGTTACTTCTCAAAGATTGACTTAAGATCTGGCTACCACCAACTGAAAATAAAGCCTGAAAATATCCCCAAGACTGCATTTAGAACAAGGTATGGCCATTATGAGTTTCTAGTGATGTCGTTTAGATTGATGAATGCGCCAGCGGCTTTTATGGATTTGATGAATAGGGTATATAAGGAATATTTGGATAAGTTTTTTATTGTATTTATTGATGACATCCTAATATATTCGAAGAATCTGGAAGATCAGGCAACGCATCTACGGATTGCCCTTTAAAAATTAAGAGAAAAGCAATTGTATGCGAAGTTTTCTAAGTGTGAGTTTTGGCTGACAGAAGTACAGTTTCTTGGTCATGTAGTAAGTAAGAAAGGTATCAAAGTAGACCCAGTAAAGATTGAAGCCGTATCAAAGTGGGAGCAACCGAAGACACCAACGGAAATAAGGAGTTTTCTTGGGTTAGCAGGATATTATTGACGGTTTGTGAAAGATTTCTCGAAAATTGCATCCCCATTAACCAAGTTGACCAGGAAGAATGAGAAGTTCATTTGGACGGAAAAATGTGAAGAGAGTTTCCAGGAATTGAAACGAAGATTAGTGACGGCTCCAGTATTAGCATTGCCAGATAAGATGGGAAACTTTGTAATCTGTAGTGATGCTTCTTTGAAAGGATTAGGTTGTGTGCTAATGCAGCATGATTAAGTTATTGCTTATGCCTCCAGATAGCTAAAGCCTAACGAGCAGAAATATCCAGTTCATGACCTTGAGTTGGCGGCTATAGTGTTTGCTCTAAAGTTATGGCGTCACTACTTGTATGGAGAGAAATGCGATATTTATACCGATAAGAGCCTGAAGTACATATTCACGCAGAAGGATTTGAACATGAGCCAGAGAAGGTGGTTGGAGCTGATTAAGGACTACGATTGTTTGATTAATTATCACCCCGGTAAAGCCAATGTGGTGGCTGATGCCTTGAGTAGAAAGGAAAGGTTGAATATGATTAAGATGGCGGAAGAACTAGCACAAGATTTGGAAAGAATGGAGATTGAGGTTCGAGTACCTAGCGAAAGTCAGGAGCAACTATATGAAGTCACCTTCCAGTTGGCATTGATGGAAAAGATCAAAAGGTGTCAAGAAGGAGTTATGGAACAAGAGTTGGATACTTTGACGGGAGAAGAGTTGTGTACTCAAAAAGATAGTCAAGGTTTGTATAGATTTTCATTCAGAGTTTGGATTCCTAATGTAACGGAATTGAAGAATGAGGTATTATATGAAGCACATAACTCTAGGTTTTCTATCCACCCTGGTAGTACTAAGATGTATCAGGACTTGAAGAGAAACTTTTGGTGGCCAGGAATGAAGAAGGATATTTCCAATTGGGTAAGTAAGTGTCATGTATGTCAAACGGTGAAAGCAGAGCATCAACGACCAAGTGGATTGTTACAACCTTTGGAGATTCCCCAGTGGAAATGGGAAGAGATTGCTATGGATTTTGTAGTGGGATTGCCAAGGACGAGAGCAAATCATGATGCTATTTGGGTAATCATTGATAGGTTGACTAAGTCAGCGCATTTTCTTCCGATCAATAAAAGGTATTCGTTGGAAAAGCTAGTTAAGTTATACTTGGATGAGATAGTTACCAAACATGGAGTGCATGTTTCTATAGTGTCAGATCGAGACCCGAGATTTAATTCCAGGTTCTGGACTAAATTCCAAGAGTGCCTAGGAATGAAATTGAATATGAGCACCGCTTATCATCCTCAGACGGATGGCCAAAGTGAAAGAACGATTCAGACTATAGAGGATATGTTGAGAGTCTGTGTTCTGGATTTTAAGGGTAATTGGGATGAACACCTACCTTTAATTGAGTTCTCGTATAATAACAATTACCATGCCAGTATCAGGATGCCACCTTACGAAGCTTTGTATGGATGAAAGTGTAGATCACCGTTGTATTGGGATGAGGTAGGAGAAAAGAAAGTGTTAGGTCCTGAGTTGGTTCAGCAAACCAGAGATGCCATAGTGTTGATTCGGAAAAGGTTGGAAGCAGCCCAAGATAGACAGAGAAAGTATGCAGATTTATATAGGAAAGATATGGACTTCGAGATAGGAGCTCTGGTGTTACTAAAGGTATCACCTTAGAAAGGGTTAGTACGATTTGGTCAGAAGAGTAAACTTAGCCCTATATTTATAGGACCCTTTGAGGTTTTGAAGAAAGTAGGATAGGTTGCCTATTAGATAGCGCTACCACCGCAGTGGCAGCACATTCATAATGTGTTCCACGTATCTATACTGAAGCCCTATATCCCTAATTCGAATCAAGTTATAGAATATGAACCAATTGAGCTTCAGCCAGATTTGTCCTATGTGGAGCAACCGATCCAAATCCTAGACCGTAAAGAACGAGTCCTTAGGAATAAGTCGATTCCTATAGTAAAAGTTTTATGGAGAAATCCTCGAGTAGAATAGTCTACTTGGGAATTAGAGTCAGACATGCTTGATAAATATCCTCATTTGTTTAGCTAAGTCAGATTCTGGGGACAAAATCTTTTTAAGGGGAAAAGATATAACGACTCGTGTATTTTTCTTTTTATTTTAATATTCAAAAGTGTAATAAAGGTTTAAATAATTAAATAAAGTGTGTGTAATGGTTTTGGCAGCGGTTATTGATTGTTATTTAATTATTTATGATTTTTTGATATGTGGGATTGAATTGTGTGATCTATTAGTGAGTTGTATGATTTTATTTCGCTTGTAAAAGTGATTTTATTATAATTTTAATTTCATAAATACTTGGATTATTTCTAAAATTGGTTTTATAATTTTATAATTTTATTAATTATTTTTAGGACTTTATAAAATTGAGAAATTGATATTTTATTAATTATTTATTTTTAAATGATTTTCTGAGTGTGTTTGGTTGTAAAATCCATATTTAATTATGGAAATCTTCAAAAATTACGAAACTCATATTTTATGAAGCTTATAATATTCTGAGAATTTTAAAATTATTTTGGGAATTTTCGGAAATCGTTTCACCCGCACGTCGTTTCGTTATTTGTTAAAAAGCGGGTACAAAGAGCACCTTAAAAAGTGTTTTAAAAATTTTGAAATTTACATTTTGTAAACTCCGGGATATTTATGACATTTTGAAATTATTTTCGCAATTTTCTGAAATTATTTTTCGTACACCCAAATTCGTTATTTTCAATTTCGGGACAAATCGAGCCACAAAACCTTCGTATTTATCTTATATATTACGTGTTGATTTCTTATAGCAGGGGGACACGTGTTATTTTATTTTTACAGCAGCTGTCGAACAAAAGAATAGTAAACCCCCCATTTCTTTGTTCATTGTCTCTCTCGGCTGTATCTCGATCGTCTCTCTCTGTTTCTCTCATAAAAATCTCTCTCTCTTTTACTCTCCTGTCCGCGTTTTTCTTCCTCCTCTTCTTCTCGGTGTTCCGGTCACCTCTGTTCCTGTTCTCCGGCTTGTTTTCTCCGGTGAGCCGCCGCTTATTGAGCTTGGCTGGTTTGATTCCTATATACATATATATCATCATTATGTATATGGTTGTGTATGTGATTGATTGTGTATTGTGTGTGTGTTCGATTGTGTGTGAGGTGTGTATGTGTGGTTGCGGCTGGGTGTTTGTGGCCGTGTTTTTGCTGTGCTTCTCTGTGGTCTGTTTAGTTGGGCTATTCCTGTTGGGCTTAGCAGTTGGGCCAGTTTTTTTGGCCTTCTCTGTTGGGCCGAATGGGAGTATTGGGCTTGTGTTGATTTTCTGTTGGGCCGAGTTGTGCAGTGGATTTATTGTTATAATCCTAAAATTTTATTTCCTTTTTATGCAGGAATTATTGAGTAAAATTCGTGTGGGAAATTATTTTTAATTAATCGGTGGAATTTATTCGGATACCCAATGACTCATTACGAGCGGACGGTGGACGGTGATGACGATGTTCTGAGTCCTAAATTTTATAAATAAATAAAATGATTTGTATAAAAAAAATTCAAAACTAAATTATGCGTAAATAGATCCGTGAATATGGAATTGGTATGGGAATAAAAATGTGAGTTGTTGTGATTGTTGACGTCGATTGTAATCGACGGGTAGTCTTATAAATAAAGAAGTTACTGCCAAAATTTCCTAAAAATATATTTGTAAACGTACGTATTTATATTATACGTGTTATCCCTAATTGTGTTCTGACTACGTGATTACGTGATTATGTGTATAATAACTATACGAGTCGGGTTATCGGATTGGGTTATTGAATTGAGGATATCAAGCATGTCGGTATAACTGATTAAGGTATTCTGTATTTGTAGATCCCGATCGAGTTTCCCCAGGACCAAAGTCAACGTGAAAGCTACTTAGGGTTTTGTAAAGCATTGCAAGGCAAGTACCCCTGACCATTCTTTTATGGTTCAGTACGTATGATTAGCTAAATATTTTATTCTCGTAATGGAACAAAAACGTTTTAAGTTACGTATCCCCTGTTCTTGAAAATGTTGTTTAAAATTATGTTTTGGAGAAAAATATCGAAAACACCTATCTCTAAATGTGATTAAAATGAAAAGAAGTTGTGAATAGTGTGCTGTGATAGAATTGATTTTTGAAAAGAGATAGGTACAAGTGATTTTGGAAACTGGATAAAACGATCAGATATGGGATACGTTGGGGCCATAGTAGGCCTATTGAGGTGGCGTAAGAGGCCAATTCGGTTGCGCGCATTATATAACCGACTAGTCCAGCAGGTCAGAGACCTAGCTAGTCTCTGAGTTCCTGAACAGGTAAATGGGATGGCAGTTAGAGCCGTCTGGTGTTGATAGCCTGATCAGCTGTCTTCACATATCCGCTACGTATCTGATTTGGATTTGTGATTCCCGTAAAGGCATGAGTAGTTGATAGAGCAGTTTTATAAATGTGATTAGCATGCTAAAATTGGACTCTGGTATTTATACAGCACACTGTTATATTATTTTGATGAAGCATGCTAGTTAGTGATATCCAGTTATCTCTGATTTTCATTATAAAATGTTGATATCATGATTACACCTCTGTTCCTATTATTGTTACATTACTGCTTTTATTCTGTTATTCATATGTTGGTGCTGCTGAGCGATTATGCTAACCCTTGCAACTGTTATGTATACCTCGCAGATGCCTAGAAGACCAGTCAGACAGACCCATGTTTCTGCCCCTACTGGACCCGGCTCCTCTGAGGTAGTTTGTATCAGGCCATGAGGTCTGATGAGTTACTGAATAAAGCTAGAGTATATTAGAGGTTGAATAAATGGTTTGTATTAATGAGAACCTGAATTATACTTGAACCTGGATCGGATCTTGGTTTGGGGTCAAGTTAGTATATATCAATAATAATATCGTTATTTATATTGTTGGTGATTGTGTTTGGTGACGTCAACTCCTGACCCCGGGGTTGACGTCGTCACAGGTACAAGCAGGTTAAATGAAAAGTCGTATCCAAGCATCGCTGGAGGAAGGATTGCTTGTTGAATTTTAA
Source organism: Apium graveolens (assembly GCF_009905375.1). Classification (NCBI taxonomy): domain Eukaryota; kingdom Viridiplantae; phylum Streptophyta; class Magnoliopsida; order Apiales; family Apiaceae; genus Apium; species Apium graveolens. Next base: position 79,738,548 of record NC_133657.1, read on the forward strand.
ACGCAACGGGGGCATGGCAAAACACTTTTACACATATAAAATCCAAATAAAAGCATACAGATCATGAATAAAAATTCGAGGGATCGAATCTAACCTTTAAAAATAATTCGGAGACAACGATCAGAGATCCTTAGCAGTTGTTCCTCAAGTGTGAAGCACTCCACCGGTATCCACCAAGAAAACGATGTTAAGGAGGAGGAAGGAGGTGGAGAGAATTGGGTTTTCCAAACTTTTTGGGTTTTGTGTGGGTTAGAATAAAATTAGGGTCTATAATAGTGTATTTTAAGGCAAAATTTTCAGCTGAAATTTTCCAATAAATATTATTATTATTATCCCATTTATTATTCTCATTAATAATTAAAACACCTTTTAATCATTAATCCTTTTTCTAAACACTTTAGAAATAATTCTCTCTCTTGATTTAATTTCCAAAAATTAAATCCTTTAATTAATAATATTAAGAACTTTTCTTAATTAATTTATAATCAATTAAATCTCATTTAATCAATTATTAAATTTGCCAATTAATTATTTATTTCATAAATAAATAATTATTAGCCATTATTAATTAATTCCTCCACCATTAAATCATTCTCTTTTTATGGTGTGACCCTGTAGGTTCAATATTAAGTCGGTAGTAGAAATAAATAATAATAAAACTATTTTATCATTATTTATATAAATTCTCTAATTTATTAAATATGATTAATTAATTAATCACATTTATTCTACATCGTGAGGGATACTTCTCAGCATATCGCGACTATCCGGATAATATGAATTCACTGCTTAGAATACCAAGAACCTATTCAGTGAATAGTTATCGTACAATAAACTCCTTCTACCCTACAATGTCCCGATTAAATATAAGGCATGGATCTCGTGTCAAGCCTATCTAATTTAATCACTTGCTTACCATTTACTATGCGTAGTTCTATGCAAATTAGAAACTCCTTTCTAATTTCATTTACTCTGGCCAGATATTCCTGAACTAGCATAAGTAGATCAGCCTTGAACATTCGCTTCCTTCACTGGAAGGGGTAGATCCTTTATTGATCATACACTATCTTCGTGTACAAATTCCTATACCCAGTAGAGCCCTAATAATTGTCCCTGGAGACTAAGAACTAAACCAAAGAATAGTTTAGTGTACACAAGATGACTATGAAGACCTCAAGTCTAAGGATACTTGTACAACTATCACTAGGTGAACAACTGCTGACACGTGAGTGAACTCCATCAGTTGTTCAGCTGTGCGAGTCATGTTCAGTGAACTTATTCTATAATAAGCACCTACATACTAGCTATAGTGTCACCACACAAATGTCTATGAGAACAAACATCCTTCATAATGAAGCAAGCATAGTATGTACCGATCTTTGCGGATTATTAATTACCAGTTAGTAATCCTATGACCAGGAACTATTTAAGTTTAGAGTTATCATCTTTTCAGGTCTCATTATTATGATCTCATCATAATCCATAAAAAGCTTTACTCTAAACTATGGTATATCTTATTTAAACACTTAAATAGATAAAGCCCGTAATAAAAACAAAACAAGTCTTTTATTAAAATCAATGAAATCAAAACAGATTATATAAAAAGTTATTCCTAAATCCTAATACATGATTGGACTTAGGACATATTCCTTTCAATCTCCCACTTGTACTAAAGCCAATCACTCTGGTATCTAATACCCATCTTGTCTTTATGACGATCAAAGTGACTTTCAGAAAGTAGCTTTGTGAGTGGGTCTACTATGTTGTTATGTGTGTCAACTTTAATTCAATACAATACAAGAAATGTTACCGCGCTCCCACTAACCCTTTTGTAGACGCATGGTTCATCTACGTTTTTTGATAAAATCAAACTCTTTGATTGTCTCATCAAAACGAATGTTCCATTTTTCGAGAAGCTTGCTTTAAACCACATATGGTTCGCAGCAGCTTACACACTAGGTCTTCATTTCTCTTGAAAGAAAACCATCTGGCTATATGCCAGATCTCATAGTCGTAGTAAGCAGCAATCGCAAGCAAAATCCGAACTGATTTTAACAGGGCTACAGGTAAAAGGTTTCATCAAAGTCAATCCATTGCCTTTGTTTGAATCCTTTTGCCACAAGCCTGCCCTTATAGGTCTCCACCTGGCCATCTGCTATAATCATTCTTTCGTATACCGTATACATAGATTCTATTCCGGATTTCATGGCACTATGCCATTTCTCTGAGTCAACACTACTCATAGCCTCATTATAGGTCACAGGGTCGTCATCATCAATGATCGACAACTCATTGTCATTCTCAATGACAAGGCCATAATACCTCTCAGTTTGGCGAGACACTCTCCCTGATCTATGAATGGGCTGTTCCACAAAAGGTTGTTTAGTCAGAACAGGTGTTTCCACTCGATCTGTAGTAGTTTGTGCTTCTTGAACTTCATCAAGTTCAATTTTGCTCCCACTGTTTCCTTCAAAGATAAACTCCTTTTCCAAGAAGGTAGCATGTCTGGAGACAAACACCCGATGATCGGTGCAAAAGTAATACCCTAAAGTCTCTTTAGGATATCCCACAAAACTACATTTTCCGGATCGATATTCCAGCTTATCTGGGTCAACTTTCTTGACATAAGCTGGACATCCCCAAATCTTAACGTATTTAAGACTCGGTTTCCTTTCTTTCCATATCTCATACGAAGTTTGAGGAACAGATTTTGGAAGGCACCTTATTCAGTAAATATGCTGAGGTTTCCAATGCATAACCCCATAGGAATACTAGAAGATTTGTATAGCTCATCATGGACCGAACTATGTCTAACAAAGTTCGATTTCTCCTTTCAGATACTAATCTGGAGGAGTCCACTTGGAGACTATACCATTTACTTTGAGATAATCCAGAAACTCTTCGTTCAAGTATTCACCACCTCGATCTAATCGAAGAGTTATAATACTATGTTTGGTTGTTTCTCCACTTCATACTTATATTCTTTGAACTTTTCAAAGGCCTCGGACTTGTGTTTCATCAAACACATATCCGAATCCAGATCTATCATCTATGAAAGTAATGAAGTATGAAAATCCACCCATGGCTTGCGTAGACATTGGTCCACATACATCTGTGTGTACCATTCCTAGCAAATTTGCAGCCCTCTCTCCATGTCTACTAAATGGAGACTGCAATGCCACTATAAAGTGAGATTTTCATCATCCCTTTTCTTTTATTAGTTTGTTCAATCTGAAGCAAATTATGTCACATTCATACAGACCATTATTTAAAGCACCACATCCATAAAGAATATTATCTCTAAGAATAGAACATTCATTATTCTCAATAATAAATGAAAATTCAGCCAAGTCTAACATGGGAATAATATTCCTCACAATCGAGGGAACAAAATAACAATTATTTCAAACAATAGTCTTGCCCGTAGGCCTATGTAAATGAAATGATTCTACATCTTCAGCAGCAACTCTTGCTCCATTTCCATCAATAGAATCACCTCATCTTCCTCAAGAGTCCTACTTCTCCTTGGTCCCTGCAACAAATTACAGATTTGAGAACCACAGGCGGTATCTAATACCCAAGTAGAAATTTGATTTAATGACATATTCATTTATATCATGAACATACCTGAATCAGAAGCGGTAGTCTCATTACCCTTCTTCTTCAATTCTGCAAGGTAAACCTTGCAGTTCCTCTTCCAGTGCCCCACCTTGTTACAGTGAAAGCAAACAACTTTGCTCTCGGGGTCTTCAGCTTTTGGTGGAACCGGCTTTTCTTCACCTACTTTCTTCTTCTTGGAAGGGTTCCTCTTCCTTTTCTTAGGATTGGAACCTTCACCAATTAGAAGAACAGAACTCTTCTTAGGGGAAAATTCGATTTCGCAGTCTTCAACATGTTGTGGAGTTCAGGCAGGCTGACATCCAACTTATTCATGTGAAAGTTCACAACAAACTGCGAGAACGAACTCGGAAGCGATTGCAAGACCAGGTCTTGGCTCAGCTCCCCATCCATGACAAAACCAAGTTGTCCAAGACGTTCAATCAAATTAATCATCTTAAGTACATGGTCATTCACAGATGATCCCTCAGACATCCTACAACCGAACAGCTCCTTCGATATCTCATATCGAGCTGTCCTCCCCGCCACATCATACAACTCTTGTAGATGCATGAGGATAGTGTGAGCATCCATATGCTCATGTTGCTTCTGTAGCTCAATGTTCATGGAAGCTAGCATGATGCATTGAGCAATATTTGCATCATCTATCCACTTACGATACACAACATGTTCATCATTATGTGCATCACTAGCAGGTTCAGTAGGCTTAGGTGAGTCAATCACGTATTCCAGCTTCTCAATCCTGAGAACAATTCTCAAGTTTCGAAGCCAGTCAGCATAATTAGGACCAGTCAATTTGTGAGCATCTAGTATGCTCCTGAGTGATAGTGCAGAAGACATAACGTACAAAGTAAATCTGTAAATGATAAACACATAACAACACTTAGCAAATATTCGATTTCATTTCAAAACACTATATGAATCGGGTCTTTATTCATAAGTGGCTCCCACTAGTTTTCCTAATTTATTCAACCCCCTACATGAAAAATTAAGCATTCATAATGCTAGTGGGAATAGGGATCCTACATTCCATTACACAACCCCGGCTGTGGCACGAATCTCCATGTAATGTTCAATAGGCAGACAACTCTTGTCAATTACATCTAATGTTATTCCCTAATCAAACTTTAGCCTCTTAAATAATTGAGTCACGGCTGTGGCACGACAAACTCAATATTCTAAGTCAAGTCTAACCCAATATTCCGTACTATTAAATCAGTCCCCAAAGGCCCACGGCTGTGGCACGTAACGACCTTTAGATTCTTATTCAATGTCACATCTCTATGTAATAGACAAGTATTTCTTATTTCGAAATCAAAGCCCTCAGCTGTGGCACGAAACGACAATGATTCAAAAATAAGAACTACTTTCTACCATGTTGGAAGGCTATGACCGACACAAGCCCGTTGTGTCATTGGCCAATTACTACTTGATATTATTTAATTTTAGAGGGATTATATTACGTTACAATCATAATCATATTATAAAGAGATTCTTCTTTTTAAATTAAATATTTCAAATCAATAGTTAATAATCAGATGATTCCCAGATCGGGTGGAGCATTGTCAAGAGGCGTCACTTAATAACCCTTTGTTACAGATAGAAATCTGTTGTTGACAGAATCATCCTTTCTCTCATATCGAAAATTCATATTCAATTACGTGTTTCATAAACACAAGAATCTCATGATTGTATCCATAATATTGTTATTAAGGTTATGAAACAATTTCACTATACTAGGTTGTCTAACAAACGCCTTATGTTCATTTAAGTTCACCTAAATCTATCATCGCATGATAAACTAAGCATATATCACATATATCAACATGAATAAACATCAAGGTAGGCATGTTATATAATCTAGCACATTAGTCTAAGCATTATACATCTCTATGTATCACATGAAGCATTTAAAAGCAATTAAAATAGTTAAAAACAGCTTTAAAACACTTCATGGAAATATAAACAGTTCAAAACTTTTATATAAACTAAAATTGATCACTCCATTAGATCCGTCTCGGAAAAACAAATCCAACGGTATATTGCACGCCTAAAACGGAGTTACGAAACTCCCAGAAAATCAATTTTAAAATCAACAGACGGGCTGTAACGCATTACAGGAACGCGTTACAAGCCCTGTAACGCATTCCGGTGATGCGTTACACCCTTCTTTTTTTTTATTATTATTCTCGCAGCAGCCGCCGCCTGCTTTACTCGGAAAACGTGCGCTGTACTCACCTGTCTTCTCTGTCTTCCGTGCAGCAGACTTTTAACAGACAACAGCACAGCAGCACAGCAGCACATATACAGATGTATACTTACAAACAATCAATTTATATATATATATATGATTTATTTAATTATGAATTTAATTACAATAACTTCAAAAATTCATAATAAAAAATCTATACATCATAAAATTATGAAAAAAATACCCAGACGATCTACAACACTTGTAGAACCCATATCAACATTTAAAATTATTCTGAGAAACGATTTCTCATCAGACAAAATTAATCCATGATATAACTTGTAAAAATAATAATTAATTCATACAAGCACATAAAATTCTGAAATTTTTACCACAGATCTATATGCATACAACCTGTGCTCTGATACCATTATTGGATTTTAAACGCAGCGGGGGCATGGCAAAACACTTTTACACATATAAAATCCAAATAAAAGCATACAGATCATGAATAAAAATTCGAGGGATCGAATCTAACCTTTAAAAATAATTCGGAGACAACGATCAGAGATCCTTAGCAGTTGCTCCTCAAGTGTGAAGCACTCCACCGGTATCCACCAAGAAAACGATGTTAAGGAGGAGGAAGGAGGTGGAGAGAATTGGGTTTTCCAAACTTTTTGGGTTTTGTGTGGGTTAGAATAAAATTAGGGTCTATAATAGTGTATTTATAGGCAAAATTTTCAGCTGAAATTTTCCCATAAATATTATTATTATTATCCCATTTATTATTCTCATTAATAATTAAAACACCTTTTAATCATTAATCCTTTTTCTAAATACTTTAGAAATAATTCTCTCTCTTGATTTAATTTCCAAAAATTAAATCCTTTAATTAATAATATTAAGAACTTTTCTTAATTAATTTATAATCAATTAAATCTCATTTAATCAATTATTAAATTTGCCAATTAATTATTTATTTTATAAATAAATAATTATTAGCCATTATCAATTAATTCCTCCACCATTAAATCATTCTCTTTTTATGGTGTGACCCTGTAGGTTCAATATTAAGCCGGTAGTAGAAATAAATAATAATAAAACTATTTTATCATTATTTATATAAATTCTCTAATTTATTAAATATGATTAATTAATTAATCACATTTATTCTACATCGTGAGGGATACTTCTCAGCATATCGCGACTATCCGGATAATATGAATTCACTGCTTAGAATACCAAGAACCTATTCAGTGAATAGTTACCATACAATAAACTCCTTCTACCCTACAATGTCCCGATTAAATACAAGGCATGGATCTCGTGTCAAGCCTATCTAATTCAATCATTTGCTTACCATTTACTATGCGTAGTTCTATGCAAATTAGAAACTCCTTTCTAATTTCATTTACTCTGGCCAGAGATTCCTGAACTAGCATAAGTGGATCAGCCTTGAACATTCGCTTCCTTCACTGGAAGGGGTAGATCCTTTATTGATCATACACTATCTTCTTGTACAAATTCCTATACCTAGTATAGCCCTAATAATTGTCCCTGGAGACTAAGAACTAAACCAAAGCTTAGTTCAGTGTACACAAGATGACTATGAAGACCTCAAGTCTAAGGATACTTGTACAACTATCACTAGGTGAACAACTGCTGACACGTGAGTGAACTCCATCAGTTGTTCAGTTGTGCGAGTCATGTTCAGTGAACTTATTCTATAATAAGCACCTACATACTAGCTATAGTGTCACCACATAAATGTCTATGAGAACAGACATCCTTCATAATGAAGCAAGCATAGTATGTACCGATCTTTGCGGATTATTAATTACCAGTTAGTAATCCTATGACCAGGAACTATTTAAGTTTAGAGTTATCATCTTTTTAGGTCTCACTATTATAATCTCATCATAATCCATAAAAAGCTTTACTCTAAACTATGGTATATCTTATTTAAACACTTAAATAGATAAAGCCCGTAATAAAAACAAAAAAAGTCTTTTATTAAAATTAATGAAATCAAAACAGATTATATAAAAAGTTATTCCTAAATCCTAATACATGATTGGACTTAGGACATATTCCTTTCATTGCTGATAGTCATATCCAAAATAGATTTAAGAGCCACGGAAAAGGCAAACCTACATGCAGGAGGAATGCTTTTTATTGTCCAAAATGAGCATTGTAAAACTTTGTCAAGTATACTACCATCCAACATACGGGGTTGGACAATAGGCACAAGGACCGTGGAATCAACAACCCTTTTAATGACATAACTAAGTGGATAAATACCATGAATAAAGCAAAAAATGGAACCATCTAGGTCAGATACGGGAGTTGAAAAGAACTTACCCTTTGCATGCTTAATGTTTGCGAACCGAATGTATACTCCTACAATCACCACAGAGTCACGGGTCAACTTGACGAAGCACATCATTTACTGCATTAAAGACCTCAAGATCTTTATCAAATAAATTCATGCATTAAAGATCTCACGATCTTTTCCAATTAACTCCTTGTAAGAGGTAATCTGAATATCTGAAGCAAATTAGTCCCTACGAAGATGAGTAATAAAATAGGCACATATAAATCCTCTTCCATCGATACACCATATGAAATGTTATCTAATCCCTTAAATGACAATAAATATATGTTATGTCACTAACCATGTGCGTTGTCTTCCACTAAAATTTCTGTGTTGTCCCTCATTTTCTTCCTTGTAACCATCTGAAAAGAAGGTCAAAGAGAAGTAGGTTATATTCAAATTGATACATAAGAGTTAAAAGTATCTCCAAGAGACTGCACATCTCTATTCTAAATATAATATATAATATTGGCTCGTAGTAAGTTAATATGTGTTATTTTTCGACAATGATCTTTATATGAACTCTTAATTAATTTTTTATTATCAAATGGAAGTTAAATTCATATAGTACATAAAATAATGGAGAGAGAAAGAGATTGTTTTCACGAATATATAATATAATATTATTTAAGAGTGAGAAAGAAGCTCTTAAAAGTGAGGAGATAGAGGACTCTTAGTGAATTTAAGAGCCACTAAGAGTTTCTTGGAGCAAAAAAATCAACTTCCTCAAATTTCAAATTAAGATCCAAGTTAAGAGGCTATTGGAGATTCAATGATGGTAGTAACTGGTAAGCCGTTTATCTCTAGGGTGAGAATTTGATTTGAATATCCAATAACCGAATAGATATATTCCAAATAATTCGGTTCAGTATCAGAATTTGCAAAATATGGTTTGGTATTTGAAAAGGATTTTTCAAATTTTGGAATTTCGGATTTTTTATTTGGATTATCCAAAATATCCAAATTATTCTAATTATGTTTTATTTAAGAATTACATAAAAACTGTATATAAATATATCTAATTTTTATATCACATCAACGTGTACTTACTCATCATCCATATCAGTCTTTTATATTCTTATTTAAACTTTAACAACTATTAATTTCTTACTCACTCAGTACATAATTAGCAATCTCTTTTCATAAAATTACGTATATTATAAATTTTAAATGCCATGTTTAGTTATATTGATATTGAAAATAAGTATAATAAATCTATAAGCAAGTAAAGTCGATACTGATAAATGAGCAAATGTATAAACGGGAAAATGGTTACAAATTAGCATGAGACGAGGATGGAAGCAACATGCAAGTTTACGTGATTCTATATAATATAATATAATTATTCTATTTTTGACTTATTTTATAATGTTTAATGTTTGTTGAAAGTTTAGATATGTTGGAAATATTTTACTTAATTATTTTCATGATTACTTTTAATTTACAGAGCAAAAATTATAAAACTCCCAAGCTAATTTCATGAAACTAATTTAGTGATACACAAAATTGAATTTTAATTTAATATGTTATTAGAATGTTCGGTTTAAATGTGTTAATACAATAATTATCTAATTTTTAGCTAATTAAACAGCTATAAATTTTAAATTTTTGGTTATTTTGGTAATCGAACCGAATTTTAAAATAGGGTTCGCTAACCGATCAAATTTAATTTGGTTTGATATTTGAAAATAAAAATTCTGTTATTTAAATATCCAAAATATTTTTGGTTCGGACTTCAAATATTGGAATGCTCGTCCCTGGTATCTCTAACTCCCGGTCCACAATTAATTTTCAAGGAAAATTTTAGGTTACAAAATGTAATTAATTAATATATTTTTGGTAAAGAATGTTAAAAATAACATTTTTTTGTGCAAATGCTGAAAATACCCATTCTGAAAGTAGATGACTGAAAATACCATTTGAGATATGCATGTTAGATCACACACACTGTAGAAGGGGGTTGAATACAGTGTTTACTATTATCAAATCGAATATAAGAACTCAAGTAACAGAAAACAGATTTTATTCAACACAATAAACTCTGTTACAATATGGAACTGTCCTCTCTCAGTGATGATTAAATTATCACGAGAGCTGCTAGAGTTACAATGAATAATATTTTCGATAATGATAACACATATAGTGTAAACCCTATGTTTTTATTTATATACTACACAATTACAAGATAATCTTCTAATTGATATTGAATATAATTCTGCTTCCTAAAAATATATCAATCAGTTATCTTTTCTTCCAAGTATTCTATTCTTCATAGAATTCCTTCTTCATGCACATCTCTTCTTGCGTTTGTCTTGATCTTCTTTCCTTTCAATCAACCGCCTTCCTAATCTGAAAGTCTCCTTAAGTTATGATATTATCTCCTGATAAATATCTCCTGATAACTTAAGTTCTGACAACTTAAGTTCTGATATCTTAAGTTCTGACTTCAGTATAAGTACTGATTTCCAGTTAAGTACTGATTTGTCCTGTTTAAGTAAGATCTGAAAACTAAACACAAATCATATTAAACATGACATCAAAAATATATCTAACAATCTCCCCCAACTTGTAAATTAGCATAATATACAAGTTTAACAGATATTTGATGATGTCAAAAACATTAAGTACAAATGCATGAGAATTTGACTAGATAACTATAACTTACAGTCCTTTCAGCTTTACCATCATTAAGATCTGATATCAGCTTCAGTCTGTATACACTTCAGAATTTAAGCAGTTGTAGATCTTTGACTTGGCTTCAATTTCTGATCTCTTTGATGCCAGGAGTTGTTCTGAGATAGTTCTTCAAAAGACATCTCTCAACATATTCAAGTTCATTGACCATCCTCCTTTTAGCATTTTTCAATTCAGCTGTATCTTCACCAGTTTGAAAAATAGCTGCTCTGAGATCATTTATCTTAGCTTTCCTTATATCCTGATCAAGTCTGATCAGATATTCCTTGTCAGACTCTAGATTGAATTCCATAGCCTTATAACCCAGAAAAGTAGTTATGATCTTGGCAGTGTTAGGCTTCATTTCAACAATATCACCTTTGTGATCTCTGCACTTCGGACAGTATGGGCTATCAGACTTTACAGAGTAAAGCTTCTTCTGTCTTTGAATTTGTGACTTTAAATAACCTGCAACACCATCTGTTAATCTATTTTTCACTTAAAGTAAAAATAGAACATGTTCCAGTTCTTCAAAATACTTCAGTGGAATAGCATTCTTCCTGATCTGGAATACCCTACCATTTGTCATAAAATATAACATGATGTGTTCTTTCAAAATAGAATGGTAAACCATTTGTACAGATTCAAGTTGATTCAATCTTTCAGGAGTTGCTCCTACTCCTGGTTCACTTAAGGAAGTTGGATCATTGGTAGTGTTGTGTACTCTTCTTTCATCAGAACTACCCAATCCAGATTTATCTCTTGCTTCCTTTCCTGTAACAACTCTTGCTTCAAAACCACTTATTGTAGTCTTCAAAGGTTAAGTCTGTTTAGCTTTGGTGAATCCTGGTAGGAGTATCTTTGAAGGTTTAACATGAGAAATGTCAGAGGTTTCCTTTTCCTTAACTTCTGATATCAAGTCAACTTGAGCTATGTCAGAGGTTGCTTGCTTCACTGTCATATCAGAACTTACTACATCTTGACTCTGAACAACATGAGCAATATCAGAGGTTGTTTGAGAAATATTCTTTTCCATCAGAGTAAGACTAGCATCTTCTTCATCAATTATTTCTTCATCCATGACTGGCATATAAACCTTTACAGGTTCATCAACTTTTTCTTTGCCCTTGGACCTTGGATCTACTTCCACTTGTGATTTATCTTTGGTTGCCTCAGAATTTGTTCTTTCTTTTACCACAATACCCTTAAGCTTTGGAAGTTTCTTTTCAACAACAGAAGCTTTAGATTTTGTCTTGATACTTTCTGCTTTGAGTCTAGCTTCTTCTTCCTTTAGACTCTCAAAGTCCATTCCTGGATTTTCTTTAAAAAATAATTTCTTTTTCTTCATCAAGTTCCAGATGTTCACCAAAACTTATCATTTTACCAGTATCAGAACTTATTCTTCTCCCAGTATCAGAACTTGTTCCTTGACTTGTAATTCTAGCTTTACTTGATAAAAATCCTTTGCCTTGACCATGACCTCTACCCTTATCAGAGTTTCCTTGGTCATCATTTCCATCATCCTTTCCCTTCAGTGTCTGAATAAATTTGCATTTGGACTTAATCACTTTCTCCCCCTTTTTGGCATCAGCAGGTAAAAGAAGAGAGACAAGCAATTCCACTGAGGATTGGATCTCATTGAGTTGAGTTTGATGAGAAGCTTGATTCTTTGGAATTTCATCAATCTGAGTTTGTTGCTTCTCCTGAGTTTTCTCAATGTAGGCAATTCTGTCAAAGGCAGGCTTGAAAATCTGTTCTTTTCAAGTTTCACATTCATATCTTGATGGATCAAGATTTCTTAAATTTTATTCACCTTGGCATGATTTATTGAGTGTTGACCTTGAAGGTGCCTAGTACTCAATGCAGTAACTCTCAGCTGTGCCTTAAAATCATCATTTATCAGCATTTCATCAGCTTTTGCCAGATGCTCAGCGATAATCTTTTCAGAAGGAACAAAACTAACTATGTTCCATTCCTTAGTCCACTCCTTTCCTCTAGGAGTTTCACTCCAAGGTACTGGTGCTTCCTCTCTAACAAACTTCTTGATTAGATCAGCTTTATTAACTATTTGTTGAGGTGCATGTCCTGATGGACCAGCTGCATCAGCATCTAGATTAGTAGCAGCTTCACCAGTAGTTTTAGCATTATCAGCATCAGAACTTATAGATCCAGCAGTACAGCATCCTCTGATAGAATAGCAGTATGCGAGGCAATAGAGGCTTCAACATCATCCTCTAAATTCTGATCGGCATCTAAGTTCTGATCAACAGCCAAATCTTGATGCCCACCTAAAATCTGATACTCATCATCCAGATTCAGAATTGGTGTAGTTGGAACATCTTCATGGAAATCAGCATCTTGAATTTGTGTTGTTGGTGGAATGAGTTGAGTTGATGGAGCTTCCAAGTACAGAACCTCAGGCTCAAGTTATGAATATCAATTTCAGCACTGGTACCTGGGTCTTCAGTATGTATTTGTTCAATTATAGGTGACACAGGAGGTGTAGGCACTCTGTCTTGAGCAGTTTCTGGTTGTGCAGAAGGAAGTGATTCAATAACAATTGGTTCTGTTGGGATCAGAGATTCCTGATCCCCTTCCTTAGCTGCTTCCTCATCTTCTGAATCTGACTCAACTGTGTTCCTGTGAGCTCTTTACTTTCTCATTTTCTTCAAGGGTGGAGACACTGTAGGAGCTTTATCATCAGGATTTAGCTTTCTAAGCCTTTTGAGAGGCCTAGAACTCCTAGTTACAGTATCTTTCTGAGAAGAGACCTTCTCAGCTTCTACAACAACAGGTTCTGAAATAGGAACATGTGCCTCAGTATCTGACTCATCTCTCAAAATAATTCTCCTCCTCTTCTGCTGAGACTGAGGTACATTCTTTGTCCTCTTTGGTCTTGAAGATGAAGGCTTCACTGGATGTGCTGATAGTTGTGGTTCTGAAGTTTGAGGTGGTTGTGTGGAGGTGGTAGGTGCTGATGGTTGAGGTTCTGATGGTTGGACATTAGGATATAGTTCAGTGTATTTAACTGGATCATAGGTTATTAAGGCTTGTTTGACAAATAAAGGAACTTGGAGGGGTCTTAACACAGCCTTCTTATTATCGGTAGATAATAAGTCATTAAAAGCTCTTTTAGCTAGTTTGAATGATGGAATAATTCACTAGCTGATTGGGGCTTATCATCACAAAAAAAACTATAAATAAGCTGACAGAATCTAGCAAAATAAACAGTATTTCTGTCTTCTGTCATTCTATCCCCAATGAAACCTAAGACCGCACTTACATAATCAAAATCAATTTGGTTAATGAGAGCATACCCGATTTGTTGGCTGGATATGGGGATTGCATCGAAATTAGAACATTTGTTTGCAAAAGTCTTGGTTATGCAGTCAAAGAAGAAACTCCATTCCCTCCTTATGTAAGATCTCTTCAACTGACCCAGCTTTTCCAATGTCCTCTCATACCCCAGACTGACCATCATGTTTTGAAGAACTGGCTCCTCAACAGTAGAATAAACACAGTTCTCAGGCAGCTGCAGTGCTTGTCGAACCGTGGCCAATGTCACGACATGCTCATCCTCCCCTGATGAAAAAATAATACTTGGGGACCCTTGAGCACCAATCATCATATACTCCGCTTCTCCAGAACTCCAGCACTTGAGTACCAGAGACAGCATCAGGTTGTGTCAAAGCGTACCCAATATCAGAACTAGTAAGAAAGTCCTGAATGAAGTGAAGTTCTGATGGGGCTTCAGCCTTGCTAAGAATAGCAGAGAAGTTATTAGGAACAAACTTAACCCGTCGAAAATTACGTCTTTTGGAGCCATCTCTGTAAGAAATTAAGTGAGTAAGAGAATGTTTGCAAAGTGTTTGTGAAAAGTCCTGAGAGAAAAACAACATCAGAAAATAAGAGAGAGAGGGAGAGAGAGAGAGAGAGAAAGTAAAAGAGATTTAGAATAGAAAAGTAAGTAAAAGATGAGAAAATCTTTTATCTCTCATATATATACTCTCTCCACTCAACAGTTGTATTTTTGAAGCATGTGATACACTTTACACCTGGCACCATGTGAACAGTCAATAAACGGTTAGAGCAGGAGTTAATGGGCACGTCAAATAAGCAATAATTATCGTGCACATGCATTTTTTCAGGACATACACGTTAACCACTAACCCATAATGATTATGACTGATTTATCTCACATAAACCAATATTCTGTAAAAATATGATCGTTCAAGTAATGACCAAAAATAAACAAAGTAAATAAATACTGCCACGTCAGCATCAGAACTTGATTATTAACAGAATTTAAAAGTCATCAGAATATGGCTCTTTTACTCGAAAAGTGGATGTTTATTCCTGTAATTCTTCACACAAATACTGATATGGGTTCATCAGAACTTAGTCATCAGAACTTGTCCTCAGAATTTATGCAACTGACACTTAAACTGTTCATCTAAAATAACATTTATCACCACAGTAATTCTCATCATTCATATGGAGTGTATGTGTGTGCAATAAGCTAAATATCAGACAAAGAGTAAAGTCTGATTCACTTCATTAAATCTTATAAATAAGGCATAACTAAGAACTTTGCTCAAAATTTGTCATTATTCTGAAGTCTACTATAAAATGAGTTCATGCATGAGTCCACCTCAACTATTTTGTACTCATTTTATGCATCTTTTGAAATTTCTTTTTACAGTGGCTTCTCAGTGTAAGTGAGTCACAACTGCTTATCAGAATTTATGTTGTTATCAGAGTATTTCTCCAGTAATCAGAGAATGTGAAAAGTCACCAAGAAAATTTTATGTTGCTTTTCTAATGCATATTACTTAATACCAGCAATGCACTTGGGTCGTCCCTTCCACATTTTTACTCTAGATCTCAAAGGAGTACCTGATATTTATTTCTTTTCTTTTCTTTTTTTTTCTTTTGATAAGTGAGGCTTATCAGCACTTAGTACATCCATCAGATTTACTAACATCAAAACTTAGCAAATAAGAAGCACTATTCTAGTTTTTGACTTAGTAATAAGATACACAAAGTAAACTTTAACTAAGCTCAATATCAGAATTTGCTTGTGTCAAAAGATTTCCACATAAACAATTACTTCAAACATGGGATCTTTAGTATTTAAAGACTACTAGGTCAGCATCTAGCACAGTTATCCTCATTGGATTGAATAGTCACAGAAACATCCATATCACTATCAGAGTTTATAAATTCACATTAGACAACAATTAGCACTTAAGCAAATTTCAATTTAAGCACAGAATACACAAAGATAGAAATATCTGTAAATACTGATCATAAAGTCTTATGTACCAGAACATAAACTAGGCAGATTTAGAGAAAGAACCTGAAACCATTCCAAGTTCATTTACTAATCTTGTAAAAGTAGCTTCACACAGTGGTTTTGTGAAGATATCTGCTAGTTGTTGATCTGTTAAAATAAAATGCAATTCCACTGTACCTTCATCCACATGTTCCCTTATGAAGTGGTACCTAATGCTGATGTGCTTTGTCATTGAATGTTGAACTGGATTACCTGTCATAGCAATAGCACTTTGATTATCACAGTAAATAGGAATTTTAGAAAATTCTAACCCATAATCCAGTAACTGATTCTTCATCCAAAGAATCTGTGCACAACAGCTTCCTGCAGCAATGTACTCTGCTTCTGCAGTTGATGTGGAAATTGACTTCTATTTCTTGCTAAACCAAGAAACCAATCTGCCTCCAAGAAATTGGCAGCTTCCACTTGTGCTTTTCCTGTCAATTTTATATCCTGCAAAATCTGCATCTGAGTAACCTATTAGCTTAAAGTCTGATTCTCTAGGATACCACAATCCCAGATCAGCTGTACCCTTAAGGTACTTGAAAATTCTTTTCACAACTATTAAGTGAGGTTCTCTTGGATCTGCTTGAAACCTTGCACAAAGACAGGTAGCATACATGATATCAGGTCTACTTGCAGTTAGATAGAGTAGTGAGCCAATCATACCTCTGTAATCAGTAATATATACTGATTTACCAGTATCTTTATCCAATTTTATTGCAGTGGTCATAGGAGTGGATGCACTTGAACAATCTTGCATTCCAAACTTCTTCAAAAAAATTCTAGTGTACTTAGATTGACAAATAAAAGTTCCTTCTTCATTCTGCTTGACTTGAAGGCCCGGAAAATAGCTTTCTCCCATCATATTCATTTGATATCTTGACTACATTAGCTTGGTAAACTTCTTACAAAGTCTGTCATTTGTAGAACCAAAAATGATATCATCAATATATATCTGCACCAAAAGTAAGTACTTTCCATGGTTGAGATAGAATAAAGTTTTGTCAATTGTCCCTCTGTTAAATCCACTTTCCAGAAAAAACTGAGTTAATGTCTCATACCATGTTCTTGGAGCTTGCTTAAGGACATAAAGTGCTTTATCAAGTCTGTAGACATGATGAGGAAATTTTGAATCTACAAAACCTGGAGGTTGTTCAACATATACTTCTTCTTCTAATTCTCCATTAAGAAAAGCACTTTTTACATCCATTTGAAATACTGTAAACTTTTTGTGAGCAGCATAAGCCAAAAATATCATTATGGCTTTCAATCTAGCAACTGGTGCAAATGTTTCATCATAATCAATTCCCTCCTGTTGAGAGTATCTTTTTGCAACCAGCCTTGCTTTATTCCTTGTAATTATGCCATCAATATCAATTTTGTTTTTGAACACCCACTTTCTACCAACAACATATCTGTTCTTTGGTCTTGGCACTAGGGTCCATACTTTATTTATTTCAAATTCATTTAACTCTTCCTGCATTGCTTGCACCCAATCAGCATCTTGAAGAGCTTCTTCCACTTTTTTTGGTTCAGTCTGAGAAAGAAAAGAATGATAGAGACATTCATTTGATGTAGTTGTTCTAATTCTGACACCTACATCAGGATTTCCAATAATTAAGTCAGGTGTATGTGCTTTAGTCCACTTCCTTGCAGATGGAAGGTTTTCTCTAGAACTGGATGCTCCCCCTTGATCCATGTTGTCTCCATCAACATTTTCTGATGCTCCCCCTGAAATTATACTCTCTAAGTTGGATCCTTCAGAATTTGAGTTTCCAGAAATATCAGAACACGAGTTTCCAGAATTATCAGAACTTGGCCCATCAGAACTTGATGAATCAGAACTTGAAGAGCCTGTTATAGATTCTGATGCTTCTTGAGATGTGGTTGGATCTTCAATATGCTCCCCCTGTACAGGTGCATCTTACTTTGGCATAGTCACCACAATTTCAATAATATCAGAGTTTAATCCATCAGAGTTTGCAGTATCAGGATTTAGACTGTCAGGATTTAGACTATCAGGATTTACAGAATCAGAATTTAAAACTTCATTTTCAAATCTCAGCTGATCATGATCATTGAAATCTTCAAGTACAATAATCTTCTTATCATCAAAAGAGACATTGATAGATTCCATGACAACCCTTGTTCTTAAATTGTAGACTCTGAAGGCTTTTGTGGAAAGTGGATATCCAACAAAAATTCCTTCATCAGCTTTTAGATCAAATTTGGATAGCTGTTCAGGATGAGTCTTAAGAACAAAACACTTGCATCCAAATACATGAAAATACTTCAGATTTGGCTTCTTTTTCTTCACCATCTCATATGGTGTCTTTCCATGCTTGTTGATAAGTGTTGCATTCTGAGTAAAACAAGCAGTCTACACAGCTTCAGCCTAAAAATAGGTTGGTAACTTTGCTTCATCAAGCATAGTTCATGCAGCTTCAATAAGAGTTCTATTCTTTCTTTCAACAACTCCATTTTTCTGTGGAGTTTCAGGAGCAGAGAATTTCTGCTTTATTCCATGGTTTTTGCAGGACTCTTCCATAATCAAATTCTTGAACTCAGTGTCATTATCACTTCTTTTTATTTTCACAGAGTCTTTGACCAATTTATCCAGATGTTTGACTTGATCAATCAAGATAGATGCAGTTTCACTTTTAGTGTGCAAGTAATACACCCATGTGTATCTGGTGAACTCATCCACTATGACCATAGCATATTTCTTCTTTGCAATAGACATGACATTCACTGGACCAAATAGATCAACATGTAGTAGGTGATAAGGCTCAAGAATTAAAGATTCATTCTTGCTCTTGAATGAAGATTTTCTTTGTTTTGCCTTCTGACATGAATCACAAAGGCCATCAGGAGCAAATACTGATTTTGGCAGTCCTCTCATAAGATCTTTCTTGACTAGTTCATTTATATTATTGAAATTTAAATGAGAGAGTTTCTTGTGCCAATTCCATCTTTCTTCAATTGATGCTCTACTTAACAGACAGATTGGAGAACCATCAGTACTTGTTGAAAGCTTGGCTTCATAAATGTTACCATGCATGTATCCTTTCAGAACAACTTTGCCTGTAGATTTGCTTACAACTTCATAGTGTTCTTCTAAGAAATCCATATGATAACATCTGTCACAGATTTTACTTACACTCAGCAAATTGTGTTTAAGTCCTGAGAAAAGAGCTACTTTTTCAATGATGACATTCCCAAGATTGATATTGCCATATCCCAGAGTTTTTCCCATGTTGCAAACTCCATAAGGAACACCTGGGCCAGCTTTCTCCACAAAGTCTGATAGCAGGGCTTTATTTCCAGTCATATGTCCTGAATATCCACTGTCCAGAACTAGGATATTTTTCCTGTTGCCCTGCAATCACAAAGACCACTAATGATTAGTTTTAAGGACCCGGACTTGCTTGGATCCTTTGGCCTTATTAAGTTTGTTAACATTTGCAGCGGATTTAGCATTAGAATTTATGTTAACAGTTTTCTTATCAGAATTTACATTATCAGACTTTGCATCAGAACTTACACTAGAAGGAACAATGCTAACTTTCTTTAAAGAAGGTTTTATTTGATAATAATCATAATACAAACTATGATATTCCTTACAAGTATAAATGGAATGCCATAAACTACCACAATGAAAATAAGGATTTTGTTGCCTATATCTAACAGACTGACTCTTAACTTCTGATTTTGAAGGTAAGGAGTTTATGTTCTTATTCTTCCTGCAAAAAGAAGCCAGATGGTTATAGTTTCCACAGTTATAACATTTCTTTCTAGGAGCATTAGGAACAGGCTTATATCATTACTTTTATTCACACCTTCCTTTCCATTCCTATTTTTCCTAGGTGGCTTTACCTTGTTTACATTCTTAACATCTTTTAGCTTATGCTTAAGCTGCTTCTTAGTCATTAAGCCTATGTTAACTACAGTTGGCTTATCCTGTTTTGGTTTGTAAGAAGTTAATTTCTCTTTAACTTCTGATTTATCAATATCAGACTTTACAGCTACAAACTTAACAGGATTTACCTTTGGCTTTTGTTTAACAACTATAGGCTCAGTTTCCACAGTTCCTTTATCATTCTTATCATCTCCATAACCTAACCCCTCTTTCCAGTTTCCACTACTTAACAAATTCTGAGTTGTTCTGCCAGAGTTAGTCCAAGTCCTGATAATCTCTCTTTCCTTTTGTAAAGCATAATGTAATGTAACATGTAATCGAGGATTTATAACTCAACATGAAAACAGAAACAGATAAACTTTATTAAACTGTGAAGCACAGGAACCCTTCAAATGAAAACAGGATAAACACAAAGAACCAAATGATATTATTGATTCATTAAGCTCTCCTACAGATCATGGGAAGAAGTTCATTACTATGTTCAAGCAGCCATGAAGAATAAGACATCAAGAGGCTTTAAGTATCAGCTGCATGTATTGACTTCAAGTGTTACAAATCAAGGGTTCAGTGAAAGAAGCAGTGGATAAACATTAGTATGTATCAACTCAGAATCATAAGACAAACTGAGTCAGGATCCTCTCAAGGCTAGTTGTTTGTGAACCAGACCAGTGCACCAAACATCAGCATTTCAAGGAAGTATTTTGATTCAATTAACAGAAGAAAAATGATTGATACACTGAAGAGTGACTTGACAAAGAACCAAAAATATTCTAAGTAAAGACACTAAGGAACCCCTGTCGCCACAGGAGAAGTAACCACAAAGGATTTGCTCTAAGGCACCTCTGTCGCCACAGAAGCCCCTGTCGCCACAGAAGGTGTTGGAACAAATTTCTTAAGGCAATACAGGGAAAGTGTGTGTCGCCACAGAGGTTATACAGGAGAAGGTGTCGCCATAGAGCTTGTCACCACAGAGTATTATAAGACAAACTGTCGCCACAGATCTGTCGCCATAGAGACCATACAGGAGAAGGTGTCGCCACATACCTGTCACCACAAAGGCTATACAGGGTGATTGTGTCGCCACAGAGGTGTCGCCACAGAGGAACTTTGTCGCCACATAAGGTGTTGTTCACTGAGTTAAATGCAGCAAAGTTAAATGATTTGTGTGGACATGAATTGGCCAGCTATTCATTTAATTTTGAAAAGACTATAAAACTGAAGTGAATGTTATTCAATACAGTTAGTTATCTTCTTCAGCAAACACAGACAGTTTACGAGAGCTCCATTAAAGCTTGAATTTATTATCCTTGTAAACACAATGTTATGCTGCTGAATTTATTGTAGCTAATCAATACTTTGATTAGATTGTAGCAACCTCAAGGTTTATATTAATAAAACAATATATTCCTCGAATTGTTTTGTATTGTTTTTGATTCCGTACTTTTAACGAAGAACTTAAAATGAATCGAAAAAGATTGTAGGTATCGTATTCAACCCCCCCTTCTACGATACTTTGGGACTAACAATTGGTATCAGAGCCTGTTGATTGACATACAAATCAAGATCCGGAAAAAGAAACAAGTTCTTGAAAAATTCTTGAATTTTTTAATTTTCAAAAATTCTCATTTCTTGAAATTTTTTGAATTTTAAATAATTTAATTCCGCCAAGAAAATGAATAACCAAAGAATTGGAAGCATAAAGGTTCCTCCATTTGACAGATATAATTACAACCTATGGAAGAAAAAGATGATGCTATTTATGAAAGCTTCGAATCCACTTTACATTGGGATACTACTGAATATACCTTATGTTCCGATGGAAGTAATTGCTGAATCCACAACTGCAACTGGTATAAGAATTCCTTCCATATCTTCTCCCAGGGATCCGTCTAAATACACGGAAACCGATAAGAAGTTGATAAATCTGGACACAAGTCTTCAACTCATAATTGTGGAATCGACCGATAATGATATGAGCCATCAGCTTCTAGGAAGTAAAAGTACAAAAGATATATGGGAGACCATTGAGCTTTTGATGGAAGGAACAGAGGAAGTCAAAGAAAACAGGATGGATATTCTGACGACTCAGTATGAGGCATTCAAACTTTAACCCGGAGAAGCATTGTCTTCACTCTTCGAGAGATATACAAGATTGTTAAGTGAATTAAAGTTGCAAGAGAAAGTCTACCCCATACGAGAGTCTAACAGAAAGTTTATGCTGACGCTCCCAGTTCACCTGGAACAAAAGAACACTTCAATCAGGGAAAGATCAGATATTATCACTATGTCCATGGATGTGATCTATGGTAAGTTAAGAACACATGAGCTGGAGCAAGAGCAAAGAGCCATTATCTATGGACCTGGTTCTGTTGACAGTAAGAGTACGGCACTTTGAAAAACCACTGCACTTGTAGCTCATGAACCAGAATCTCAAGAAAACAAGGTTACACCCTCCTCAACAATTAAAGAAATTGTTGTAGCTGAAATTACTCATGGTGAGCCAGAAGATGAAAGTGAGTTCTATACTCAAGAGGAACTTGAACAGTTGGAGGACAAATCTATGGCTTACATGGCTGCAAAGTTTAGTCATGTTAGATTCAGAAAAAAGCCCAACTACAAACCAAGGGGTTCATCAGGGAGATTTCATAAAGGAAGCTACTCATCAGGGTCAAGCTCCAGAGGAGGCTACAAGTCAAGCTGGGTTGACAAGAGCAAAACCAGATGCTACAACTGCAATGAGTTAGGGCACTTTGCATCTAATTGCAGAAAGCCCAAGGCAGCAAAATCTATGATTCCTATAAAAAGAAAGAAACTTATGAAGATCTGAAAAGGAAGAATGAAAAGCTGAAACAGAAGCTGAATGCTTATGTGGTATAGGAAAAAGGAAGAGCCTACATCGCTGAATGAAAAATCTAGGATGATACTGATTCAGATGAAGAGGAAGAGCATGTAAATCTGGCTCTCATGGCAGACTCTGCAGAGGAATCACCATGATCATCTCAGGTTCCTGAACTTACCACTATAGAAATGTCTGTATCTGAATACAAATCTACTGTGCATGAACTTACTTTAAAATTGTATAATGTTCATACTAGCATGCTTGCATATAAAATGGAAAATGATAAGTTAGTTCTTAAATCTGAGAGTTTAACCTCTAGGAATGATGAACTAGAATTGCTTGTAGTTGGACTAGAAGATCTTAAGCAAAAGAATGAATATCTAGAGAATAAGGTTAAGTGCAATGCAGACATAGAGGCCATTCTTAGAACCCAAATTGCTGACTTAGAAAAGAAATTATAGGCATTTAAGAATGCAGCTCTGACTCAGAAGGAGATAATAGATAGTCAAAGATTTAAATCTAAGACTTCAATAGGACTTGACTATTCTAAGCTGAACAGTAAGAAGCATAGTGGCACATCAGAGATAAACATGTTTGTCTCAGAAAAGGTTCCATATGTTATTAAGGATGCTGTATCTCCCTATTCACTGAGTCTGTTTCAGAACCGTTGGATGAAGTAAGTTTGCTGATCAATGAGGAATTGATTGCTGAAGATAGAGAGAAGATAGAGGAATCCCCTAAGACTCCTAAGGCTCCAGCTACGAAAGCTAAATCCATAGCTGACCTAGGTACGAAGGTGGATTGAAAGGAACCTAAAACTCTTAAGAAACCAGAACCTATAGTTAATCCTAAGACTGGTAAGAGTGCTAAGGTTATGACTAAAAAGAACAGGAATGGCAAGGTAGGTGTTAACAAGAAATCCGATTTTGCATCTTCCTCATCTGCATCTAGGAAGCTATGTAATAATTGCAATTCTGCTGCACATCTTACACATGCATGCACTAAAGGTAAAGTAGAATCTATTGCAACTTCCAGTATGCCTAACATGCCTAGTTTTCATGAACCTTGTGGTATAGTTGGATGTATGCCATGTGCATTTATTACCATGTCTGATTATTTTAAAGCTTTTCATGCAACTTCTAGCACTTGCATCGACACTAAGACAAGCATGAGTAATAAGCATACACAAGACAAGACTGTTACTCCTATCTCTAAGTATGACAACTCTGCTAAGACTGACACTGAGAAGGAGCCAGCCATAGTGAAAGCCTAGCCTGTTAAAGGTTCAATTATTGATTATGTTTCTACCCCTAAACCTTCAGGGCCCAAGAAAGCTTGGGTACCAAAGTCTTCTTAATCAATCTGTGTTTGCAGGGTAAGGTAAGAAAAGAAAAGATCATGTGGATTCTGGACAGTGGGTGTTCTAGGCACATGACAGGAGAAAAGTCCCTGCTCACAGGTGTGGTTGAGAAAGTTGGCCCTATAGTTACCTTTGGAGATGACAGCAAAGGATTTACTAAGGGATATGGCAATTTGAAAATTAGAAATGTCATTATTGAGAATATCTCTCTTGTGGAAGTATTAAAGCATAATCTCCTGAGTATAAGTAAATTCTGTGACAGGGGATACAATGTTGATTTCAGAACAGAAAGATGTTTGATCTCCCACAGGAAAGATGAGAAGCTTGCTTTACATGGAGTAAGGAAAGGTAATATGTACATAGCTGACTTGAAGTCTACCTGTGATGGAGTAAGCATATGTTTCTACAGCAAAGCTTCATCAGATCTAAGTTGGTTATGGCACAAGAAGCTCTCGCACTTAAATTTCAAGACAATGGACTCTCTAATCAAGAGAGAACTAGTGAGAGGACTACCACAGATGGAATTCTGTCAAGAAGGACTCTGTGAAGCATGTGAAATAGGGAAATCAAAGAAAGCCTCACACAGAAGCAAGGAAGTGACAAGTATAACTGAACCTCTTCAGTTGATTCACATGGATTTATTTGGTTCAGTGAACGTATTGTCACTATCAAGGAAAAAATATGCTTTAGTAATGGTCGATGATTTCTCCAAGTACACATGGGTGTTGTTTTTACAATCCAAGGATGAAGCACCTCAGCTAATAGTGGATCATATAAAGAAGATTGAGTTGGAAGCGAAATTACCTGTCAGAAAGATCAGATCAGATAATGGGACAGAATTCAAGAATGCATTTCTAAATGAATTTTGTACGGAGAAAGGTATTTCGAGACAGTATTCAGCCCCAAGGACTCCTCAACAAAACGGGGTAGTAGAAAGGAAGAATCGTACCTTGGTTGAAGCAGCAAGGACTATGCTAAGTGAATCAAGACTTCCCACCTACTTCTGGGCTGAAGCTGTCAATACAGCGTGTTACACTCAAAATCGTACCCTGATCAACAAAGATCATGACAAGACTCCTTATGAGATTATGGCTGACAAGAAACCTACACTGAAATACTTTCACGTATTTGGTGCCAAATGCTTTGTGCTAAAGGAAGGAAATGAACATCTAGGAAAGTTTGATGCTAAAGCAGAAGAAGGTATATTTCTTGGCTACTCTCTGGAATCTAAAGCTTACAGGGTTTATATGATTTCTGATCAGAAGGTGATTGAAAGCCTTAATGTAACATTTGACGACACCAAGTTGGCAAGCTTGCAGAGAGATAAGAATTATGAATCTCTGGAATTTGAGAATCTATCAGATGATCCTTTGGATATAATAGAACCTGAGATTGCTAGAACTGGGTCTGCAGTTCAGGGCAATGCTGATTCAGGATCAAGCGATGGTAATGGTGGAAATAATGATCATAATAATCATACAGGAACTCCATCAAGAACCATTACAAATATATCAGAATCATCCAGTCATGGTGACAACAACTCAGGGGGAGCAGGAAGAGGATCTACAGTTCACACTCAACATCAGGCTGAACAAGGGGAAACATCAAGATCTTATCTGCCTCATCAAAGAGTTTGGAACAGAGACCATCCCTTTGAATTGATCATTGGTGAACTTGACACAGGAGTAAGACCTAGACATGCCACTCAGAATGTATGCCACTTCTCAGGATTTCTTTTAGAAATGGAACCTAAGAAAGTGGATGAGGCACTAGAAGATCCAGATTGGGTTATTACAATGCAAGAAGAACTCAATCAGTTTGAGAGGCAGAAAGTGTGGAAGCGGGTACCCCGACAAAAGAACAAGTCAGTGATAGGCACTAAATGGGTATTCAGGAACAAGCTAGATGAAGATGGCATTGTAACGAGGAACAAAGCCAGACTGGTAGCTAAAGGTTACTCTCATGAAGAGGGTATTGATTATGATGAAACCTATGCACCAGTAGCTAGACTTGAGGCAATCAGGATGTTTCTGGCATTCCATCACATTCAGAATTCAAAGTTTATCAAATGGACGTGAAGAGTGCATTCCTGAATGGAAAGCTAGAAGAAGAGGTGTATGTGGAACAACCACCTGGTTTTGAAGATCCAAATTTGGCTGATTTTGTATACTTTCTATTCAAAGCTCTCTACGGTCTTAAGCAAGCTCCAAGGACATGGTATGACACTCTCTCTGAGTTTTTACTTGAAAATGGTTTCACTAGAGGTGTCATAGATAAAACTCTGTTTCACAAAGTGCATAAATCTGATATAATATTAGTTCAAGTATATGTTGATGATATTATATTTGGTTCTACTAATGATGATCTTTGCAAGATATTCTCTAAGCTAATGCAGAGTAAGTACGAGATGAGTATGATGGGAGAGTTGAACTACTTTCTTGGATTACAAGTGAGTCAAAGGAAAGATGGGATATTCATTTATCAATCTAAGTACATCAGAGAACTTCTTAAGAAGTATAATCTGGAAGATTCAGCTCCAGCAAAGACTCCCATGCCAACAGCCTCCAAGCTTGATCAGGATAAAACTGGTAAGAAAGTTGACACCACAAGCTATAGAGGTATGATAGGCTCATTACTCTATCTCACAGCAAGTAGACCAGACATAATGTTTGCAACATGCTTATGTGCTAGATTTCAAGTTGAACCAAAAAAATCTCATTTAATAGCTGTTAAAAGAATATTTAGGTACCTTAAGGGAACTCCAAATCTTGGAATTTGGTAACCTAAAGGTACAGGTTTTGACCTAGTTGGCTATACAGATTCAGATTTTGCAGGCTATAAGATTGACCGAAAAAGTACATCAGGAAGCTGTCAGTTTCTTGGAAGAAGATTGGTATCCTGGCATAGCAAGAAGCAGCACTCAGTATCCACATCAACTGCTGAAGCTGAATACATAGTTGCTGGAAGCTGTTGTGCTCAAATCTTGTGGATGAGGAACCAACTCCGGGATTATGGTCTATTGGTATCAAAGATTCCAATATTCTGTGACAATACAAGTGCAATAGCAATCTCAAACAATCCAGTTCAGCACTCAAGGACAAAGCACATTGATATCAGGTATCACTTTATCAGAGAGCATGTCACAAATGGCACTGTGGAGTTACACTTTGTACCTACAGAGGATCAAATTGCAGACATTTTCACCAAACCACTTGATGAAAACACTTTCTCTAAGTTGGTTAGTGAACTTGGGATGTTAAATATCTCTAATTAATTTTAGAAGTCAATAACTGCAATTTAATCTGGTTAAATTCACTTGTTGTTTAAATTCTATATATTAAGGACATCTGAATTTACATGCCATTAATTATTTCTCGTAATTCAATCATTTTTGTGCTTACATACAAAATATATATGTGGTTGAGCACATTCATATTGATAAATCTATTTAATTTGATCTCAGTGGACTTTAGATAATTAATATTTAAAGGGGTTCATTGACATTAAAATTAAATATATTGCAGCATAATCATTTTTCACAAAAATATAGTGTTATCAATTTAATGATAATATTTGTAGAAGTAGTGAAAAATAATTGTGATTTATTGTTTTAACATTCTTTTTAATAACTCAATATTTAAAAGATGTTCAAAATAAATCAGTAGCAAAGGATTGTGACTTAAAAAATTTTCTAAGTACTGTACTCTGTGTCGCCACAGAATGTGTCGCCACAGAGATCCGACTTAGAATTTTTCTAGGTATTGTACTCTATGTCGCCACAGAATGTGTCACCACAGAGACCTGACTTAGAATTTTTCTAAGTACTGTACTTTGTGTCGCCACAGAATGTGTCGTCACAGAGATCCGACTTAGAATTTTTCTAAGTACTGTACTCTGTGTCGCCACAGACTGTGTCGCCACAGAGATCTGACTTAGAATTTCTCTAAGTCCTGTACTCTGTGTTGCCACAGAGAGTGGTCGCCACAGAGAGGGATCGCCACACAGCTCCTTTGATTATTTTAGATTGTTTTGCTGTTAATGTATATATACACGATCGGGTTGGTTATCTTCTACATACACACAGCATTACCATCGCAGGAGAGAATTTTTTGTTGATCAAAACCCTAACTAAGTGTTGTCAAAATTTCTAATTTTTACAGTATTGGATTGCCCAGTTCACAAGGAGTAATTTGATATCAAAATCAATCAGTTTCATCGGTTATATTTGCAGATCGAATTACCCTATCTTTAACTGTTTAAGGCCGTGTTTGGTTAATCCAGTAAGGGTTTGTTTGGACATTTCTTAAAATTTAAAATTATGTTTAATTTAGAGTCTATTTATTTCTTTTAATAATTCGAGGTGCTCAATTTAATTTGTTTTAAATCTAAACTTTATTCTCATTTTATTTAAATGGCAAATAATATTCAGATTCCAAAAACAAATTTTGTTTCTATTATTGAACGTGATCCCGTGAAAATGGTACATTTTGAAACTTGGATCCGTTTTTTAAACGAACACTCAATTGTGCGCTTCGCATTAACGACTAACGTGAAATTGAATGTTGAGCTTCTCAGGCATGTACACACAACAGCTATAAACTTTTCAGAAGATGAAAAATTAGCTTTTTCTTTTGACATTGATGATGATACCATCAGAATTACAGAGGATGATTTCAATGAACATCTTCAGTTACCTCGAGATAACTTTGATGACACTCCAGAAGATTGGGAACTACTCAGCTTCTTCAGAGCAATAAGGAGCACAATGACAGCGAATGATGATTTACCAAGGCACTTTAACAAAAGTCATCTTCCGAAGGAATGGAATCTATTCTTCAATATATTGTCTCATTGCTTGTCTCCCAAGACAGCTGGATTTCATGGACTCACTATTTTTAATCAAGTTGTTGGGGTTGCTGTCGCGAATAATCTTCGCATCAATTTTGGGAGGTTATTCATGGAGCACATTTTGGAGAACCAATCAAATCATCAGAACTTCATTCTATATCAAGGTTTCTTCAGATAGTGCTAAATGGAATACTGTCAGAAGCCCAAAAGACATCCACTCATAATGACTTAATGCAAGATCCACCTGTCCTATCTCAACTGGTTGTCACAAAGCTCCACAAGAAAGGGAACTATCCAAACTCAGATATTGCTTTCCTAACAGACCACATGATAGATGTCTTTGCCACTATCAATGCTCAATATGAAAAAGAAGAAGAAGAAGCTGAAGATGCATCTATAGCTGCAGATGAACCCCTAGCTGAAAATGACCTAGAGGAAAACATTTCTAATGAGCCTGTTGGAGATGAGGATGTGGAAGCAGATCAACCTATTTTTGAACATGGTGACCAAGCAGAGGCTGAAGTTGAGCAAGAACAAGAAGCTGAATCTGAAGAATCATCTCAACCTCAACCTGAAGCTGCTAGTCCACCACATCAAATTGCTGAATCTACTCATTCTAATACCTCTGTCTATAGACCAGTCTTCTCAGGTATAGGTACTTCTTCTATGAGTCATACTTTTGAAGCATGTTTTGATTTTATTAGCATAGATCAATTACATCTTGATCCTCAGCACACACAAATACTTGTTGAACAAGTAGATAGGTTAGGGAGTGAATTTGGTATGCCACAAATTCATAGCCACCCTCTAGAGCCAAACCAAACACCATCATCTCTCCTAGCTCAAGCCCTGGAGTATAAGGATCCTATACAAATTGAGGAAGAAACTGTACTAGATGCAGCAAATAAGGAAGGTACTGTGAGTGAACTCGCAGCTCTGTCTCCTATGAAACAAAGTAGTGAACATCCTGAGACATCTGCAAACCTCCAGGTATCTTCCCAAAAGGATTCTCTGGCTAAAAAGGCACATACACAGTTACTAGATCTATCTTCTCAACAAGGTAGATCTATTGAAATTCGCTCGTCAGCCACGGAATCCTGTAACGAGTCAAACACCTTATCCAATATCCAAGCTCTTGAATCTTTAAATGAGTCAATTAGAAGAGTACTATTTGGTGAGGAATTATTGACGGTAACAGGGAATTCGACCATTTTACGGTTAGAATATCCTGTTCAAGGTCCTTCAATGGATCATCTGCCTTCACAGGTGTTAGGAGAGAGTGCTGTAATCGCTGCCAAATCTAGCACAGCTCTTACCTCCCTAGGACTAATAAACCTGGATGCATCTGCGGATAGTGGATCCGACGTAGGTGCGGATCGGCAACCCAATGGTGATGAACCAGATTTACCTGGTGAGCCTAAGGGGAATGTATCTTCACAGATACAAAGGGAAGTTGGGGATCAGATGTCAGAAATGAAGGCCCCAGTGCTCCCTCCGGAGATTTAAACTCTGGACAAATTATCTCCTGATGATAAGCAACTTGTTTCGGACAACGATGGGGAATTGCGAACTCCCATTGCACCACTGCTGACCTCCTTAAGGATGGCTCCAGTGTCTTCTGCAGGTACACCTGGAACTCGGAGCTTTGAGAGGAGTGAACTTGTGAGAATGAGTGACGCACATGACCCAAAACCGAGTGATAGAGTGTTGAGCGATACACTGCGAGAAGCCTGTGAGACACCTACCATCCAAACAACACCTATAGATCTATCCAATTACGTCACTAAAGATTATCTCAAAGAGTAGCTAGCATTCAAAGATAGTTATCTTAAGGAACAGCTGGCTCTTAAAGATCAACACCTTCAGACAGAACTATTTCTCCGAGATCATTAAATCGCCAGTCTTTCCAATCAACTTGAACATCAACAAGCAGCATTCGCTAGTTTGCGGGAATTCGTTGAGCTATCTTTATCTCATACAGGGAAAGGAAAAGCACCTGCCAATACTGAGCCAAAGATCTCAGTTAGCAAGCAGGCGCCTATCCCGATCTCATTTGAAGCAGCTTTTTCCAGTACTGGGCCAAAGACCTCAGTCAGTAAGCAACCGCCTGCTTCTCTTGAGATCCCTGTCTCGACCTTACATGCTCAATCAACACCAGCTCTGAAGGATAACCCAACTGAGGGGGAGAAAAGGGTAGTAAAACAAGAAAAAGTGGACACTGCTGTTAATCTACTTCAAGATGCCTTTCAGACCACTGGTACGTATGATGTATTTGAAGAAGAGATGAAGGAAGAGTTAGAGGAGAGAATTGATGAAAGGGTGCTCCTAAAGGAAAGATTCTCTAAAGAAAGCGCAACATCTCAGGGGGAGCAATCAGGACATCTGAGCAGAATCATTACAACTCAGAGAAATCTGCTGTCTCAGATATATGCTCCGACACCCTTATTTTCTGAAGAAGAATTAGAAGAAGGTGAAATAGATGAAAGTGATGTTCCGATAGGGTTTGAGCCAAGATTTGAAAAAGTGGCTACAGAAGAAAGAATAATCATAACATAGGATGAAGAATTTGAAGATGAAGATGCTTTCTCGGATGACTGTCTATCCTATGAAATCACAGAGAAAATAAATCACTCTTATTTGGAAATTCAAGAAGAAATAAAAAGATCCAGAGCAAGAATTCAAAGAGTTATTCAAAGGAAAAGGAACAGAGAGGAGAGAGAAACATACCTTCAAGCTAACAGGAAAGGAAGTAAATGGGAAGAAACAAAGAAGAAAATGGACAAACCGGAAACATATCACTATTCAGACCCTGGAAACTCTAATCTGTTGAGAACTGTGGAGCACTACAGAGAGACATATATAAACATCCATGAGTTCTATGATCAGTTCAGCAAAGTAATTACTGGAACTACTGTGAACATTATAAATAATGGATGGAAGATCACTATCAATCACAGAGATGGTCTACAGATGAAAGTGTCTACAAGTGTACTGAAGAAGTTGAATATTATTGAACTATTTGTCTTAGCCTCAAAGATCCCATGGTTGAAATCGAATGAAAATGAATACTTCAGAGACAGACTTTAGAGAATGATGATGGATGTATCTCCTCAAGCATTTATATATCCATTCGTGATCAAGCTTGTTGCGGGTGGTAGATTGCAGAATATCACCATGTCTGACCATCACATAAGAAGCATTCGATATCTACAACTTACCTTTCTGGAAAGTCAATTAAGGAGCAAAAGAGCTAAACTGACAGCTCCAGGTGTAAAAAGATCTGGAGCAGATGTCAAAGCCGCTGAAGTTTTGTACGCCTATAGGCTCAATGACAAGATGATCAGAGACACAGAGAAGGATATGAGGGCAATCAGAAGAGAATATCATGAGATGGTGTTCATTAATGGAGAAGCAAAAATTGGTCTTCTCAAAGACACTGAACCCATAATCAGCATTGACAGTGAAGGAGAGTTAGTCTTTAGAATCAACAATTGCAGAATCAAAATTAAAGACTTCAGGACAAGTGAATCAAGCTTAATTCAGCAAGCCTTGACGGATGTCAGACTGTCTACCTATAAAGATGACAAGTTTGCTTTGATCCCTATCATAAAGATTCTTGACGAATTAATGGAAGAAGAATCGATCAATGACACCAGCAGAGTAAGAGGACATCCAAAAAGGATAACAGTCTTCGTAATGTTCAGAAAATCATCTCTACTGTTTGATCTGGTTCCTAAATGCTCTAAAGTCAAGTATCTTGAGATAATGCTTCATGAGCTAAACAATCCACCTCCAGTCAATGCACTTGAAATAGAAGCTCGTGATTGTATACAAGCTAGATTGAATGAGATGAAAGAGTCTCCTCCAAAACCTTCAGGTCCTCAGAAGAAAGTCTCTAAGAGAAAATCCTTTCAGCCTCAAGAAGGAGAAGGAAGCAGGAAGAAGAAGAAGTCAAAGACAAAGAAGACATAGAGTATATGTTCAGGCTAGAGGAACACTTCTTTGTAATTTGTATTGTAAGAAATCTGGAAATGAATATATAATCCAGAATGTATTTAATATCTTTATCTATTTTTATAGTTCGTACTTTTTCTTATTATCAGTTGAGTTATCCTTAAGGATTTGCTTGTCGAACTCTAACAATCAAATAGGGGGAGATTGTAAAGCATAATGTAATGTAATATGTAATCGAGGATTTATAACTCAACATGAAAACAGAAACAGATAAACTTTATTAAACTTTAAAGCACAAGAACCCTTCAAATGAAGACAGGATAAACACAAAGAACCAAATGATGTGATTGATTCATTAAGCTCTCCTACAGATCATGGGAAGAAGTTCATTACTATGTTCAAGCAGCCATGAAGAATAAGACATCAAGAGGCTTTAAGTATCAGCTGCATGTATTGACTTCAAGTGTTATAAATCAAGGGTTCAGTGAAAGAAGCAGTGGATAAACATCAGTATGTATTAACTCAGAATCATAAGACAAACTGAGTCAGGATCCTCTCAAGGCTAGTTGTTTGTGAACCAGACCAGTGTACCAAACATCAGCATTTCAAGGAAGTATTTTGATTCAATTAACAGAAGAAAAATGATTGATACACTGAAGAGTGACTTGACAAAGAACCAAAAATATTCTAAGTAAAGACACTAAGGAACCCCTGTCGCCACAGGAGAAGTAACCACAGAGGATTTTCTCTAAGGCACCTCTTTCACCACAGAAGCCCCTGTCGCCACAGAAGGTGTTGGAATAAATTTCTTAAGGCAATACAGGGAAAGTGTGTTTCGCCACAGAGGTTATACAGGAGAAGGTGTCGCCACAGAGCTTGTCACCACAGAGTATTATAAGACAAACTGTCACCACAGATCTGTCGCCATAGAGACCATACAGGAGAAGGTGTCGCCACAGACCTGTCGCCACAGAGGCTATACAAGGTGATTGTGTCGCCACAGAGGTGTCGCCACAGAGGAACTTTGTCGCCACAGAAGGTGTTGTTCACTGAGTTAAATGCAGCAAAGTTAAATGATTTGTGTGGACATGAATTGGCCAGCTGTTCATTTAATTTTGAAAAGACTACAAAACTGAAGTGAATGTAATTCAATACAGTTAGTTATCTTCTTCAGCAAACACAGACAGTTTACGAGAGCTCCATTAAAACTTGAATTTATTATCCTTGTAAACAGAATGTTATGCTGCTGAATTTATTGTAGCTAATCAATACTTTGATTAGATTGTAGCAACCTCAAGGTTTATATAAATAAAACAATATATTCCTCGAATTGTTTTGTATTATTTTTTATTCCGTACTTTTAACGAAGAACTTAAAACGAATCGAAAAAGATTGTAGGTATCGTATTCAACCCCCCCCCCCTCTACGATACTTTGGGACTAACACCTTTTCTAACTCAGTTTTTAGAGATTCATTCATTTTAAGTACTTCATCCCTAACATAAAAGGCATTATCTCTATCTTTCTTAGTTTGATGGAACATGACTAACTCTTTTTCTAAATAATCATTCCTCTTTTTATAAGCAAGATTTTCAGAAGTTAATCTTTCACATGTTAACGTTTGATCTCTATAACTAATGAACATGGTTTTAAGATATCTTCTCAACTCAGTAATATCATCAGAATGAAAAGCATAAGTTGTTTGAGGTACCTTTAACTCAGCAGCTTCAGAACTGCTATCAGCATTTTCCATCAAGGCATAGTTCACCTCACTTTCAGAATCTGAAGTGTCTGTCCAGCTTTTCTTCTTTGTGATAAGTGCCTTGCCTTGTCACTCTTCACTTTCTTGCAATCAGGAGATATATGGCCTTTGTCACCACAGTTGTAGCATTTGACATTTGAGTAATCTCTTCTGTCAGACTTTCCTCCTTTGCCTTCAGATTTTCTAGAAACCTCTCTTATCAGAACTTGCACCTTTCCTGGAAAATTTCTTTCCCTTTCTGAATTTCTTGTATGCAATCCTTGTGATTCCTTTCACCATAAGAGCACAAAGCTTCATCATCTTTTCATCAAGATCCATCTCAGGTAAGCTTTCAGTTTCTGAGTCATCATCACTATCAGAACTTGATGACTCAGTATCAGACTTTGTGATGAGAGCTTTTCCCTTGCCTTTTCTTGAGGCAGCTACTTTGGGGACATCCTCCTCATCCTTAAGAGCATATGTCCTTGACTTTCTTTCATTTCTCTTGCTTCTTTGTTCCATCTCAAGTTCATGAGTCTTGAGCATGCCATAAATTTCATCAAGAGTTGTTTCATCAAGAACATAGTTGTCTCTTATAGTGGTGGCCTTCAAATCCCAACTTTCAGGAAGAGCTAACAGGAATTTAAGATTTGAATCTTCAAGTTCATATTCCTTGTCCACTAGTGACAGATCATTCAAGAGTTTGACAAATCTGTCATATAATGCAGTTAATGACTCATCAGGTTTTGAGTCAAAGTGTTCATACTCTTGAATGAGTATAGTCCTCCTGTTCTTCTTAATTGAATCAGTTCCCTGACATCTTGTTTCCAAGGCATCCCATATCTCCTTTGCAGTCTTGCAGTTGATTACCCTGTTTGACATGACATTATCAATGGCACTATGCAGTAAATGTCGTACCTTTGCATCCTTAGAAATAGATGAGATATCTTCAGTTGTATATTCACTTTTCTCTTTTGGTACTGTCTATGCTGGATGATCTGCAACTACAACAGAGAGCTTGGTTGGTTTATGTGGTCCTTCATTGATTCTGTCAAGGTATTCTGGATCTGTAGCTTCCAGAAACATAGACATCCTCACCTTCAATATGGGATATTCAGATGGTTTCAGTATGGGAACTCTAATAGTCTTATATCGATTATGGATTTGAGTCTTTGGAGGTTCTTCAGTTTTGGTGGGCTTGGTTGGAGTTTGTGTTTCTTCAGACGTGATTGTTTTTGGATCTTTTCTGTTTGTGTGTTAACAGATTGCTCTGATACCACTTGTTAGGTCACACACACTGTAAAAGGGGGTTGAATACAGTGTTTACTACAATCAAATCGAATATAAAAACTCAAGTTACAGAAAACAGATTTTATTCAACACAATAAACTATGTTACAATATAGAACTGTCCTCTCTCAGTGATGAATAAATTATCACGAGAGCTGCTAGGGTTACAATGAATAATATTTTCGATAATGATAACACATATAGTGTAAACCCTATGTCTGTGCTTATATACTACACAGTTCTAATTAATATTGAATATAATTCTGCTTCCTAAAATATATCAATCAATTATCTTTTCTTCCAAGTATTTTATTCTTCATAGAATTCCTTCTTCATGCATATCTCTTCTTGCGTTTGTCTTGATCTTCTTTCCTTTCAATCAGCCGCCTTCCTTATCTGAAAGTCTCTTTAAGTCCTGATATTATCTCCTGATAAATATCTCCTGATAACTTAAATTCTGACAACTTAAGTTCTGATATCTTAAGTTCTTACTTCAGTATAAGTTCTGATTTCCAGTTAAGTACTGATTTGTTCTGTTTAAGTAAGATCTGAAAACTAAACACAAATCATATTAAACATGACATCATAAATATATCTAACAATGCATTTGTAATCTGGGTATCCTGTTTTGTACTAGATATGCATTTGTCAAATGAGTATCAATTTTTTTTCTTTTTTAAGATACGCATTTGATAATACTCAAACTAGAAATGCGTATTTTTAGTAATTTTCTTTCATACAAAATTCTCAAATGCGTATTATACTTATCCAATTACAAAATATGTAACCAAGACGATCTTTTCAACCATGTGATCTGAAAATGGGTATTTTGAGCAATTTCGACCAAAAATGAATATTTTTAACTAGGTGTGTGCACGGATCGGTTCGATTTTTACCGAAAACTGTTACCGAACCGTACATGTCGGTTCAGTTCAGTTTCTACCTATTAACCGTAACCGAACCGTTCAAAATGATTTTTTTCGGTTCGGTTAACCGTTTGTCGGTTTCGGATTTTTTCGGTTTTGTCCTCATTTATTATTCATATTTTATTATAATAAAATTATAACATAAAAGATATAAGTTTAGAATTTACAGTTATATAATTTCTATTAATATAAATTATGATATGAGCTTATACAAATTTGTAAATGAAAGACTAACGTATTCACATGTATTGAACAATATAATTCATTGAGCTCGACATCATCAGTCTCTGTTTAAATTTTTCTTTTTATTTCAGCTTCTATTTGGACTTCAGAGAAGTAAAAGTCATGTTATGTTCAACACAAGTGAGGGCAGTACTATACTAAATAAAGTATTATATAGCTAATATTATTATATTGTATTATATAAATGGTACGGTTTTTCGGTTCGGTTTTAAGGATAAAACCGTAACAGTTACCAAATTGTTCCGTCGGTTCGGTTTAGTTACGGTTTTTGTCGGTTTCGGTTTTGTTCGGTACGGTTTTTTGGTTTTTCGATCCGGTTTCGGTTATTCGATTTTTGTTTGCTCAACCCTATTTTTAACCACCACCCTGTTTTTGGTAAATAGAGTAGTGATATATGCACACCCCCAATTGATGGTTGTTAGGAATATATGTATTAGTTTGATGATAACTTAAACAAAACACTTAAGTAGAAATCTAGTACTTGTAGCCTCAACGGATAAGACCATCTTGGCTATCCGTTGATGGAGTAGCTTTACTTAGAAATAAGTTTAGTATTGTAGCACATTTCAGACTCTGTATTTAAGTTATAATTCTTAGAAGTTGTGGGAAATTATAAGTCATGTTGACTACTAGTGGATTTGCAAATAGGAGGGCTAATTGTAAATATTTCATGCCTTGTAATTTTGTGTAAATGAAGTAGTATCAACTGATAGATTAAAGGCCTTCAATGGATGAGAAACAAAGCTTCAACGGATATCTCTAAAGCTTCAACGGATAACATCCATCAACGGATGAGTGCATCAACGGATAAAGCTTCAACTGTTAAAGCATCAACGGATGTCACTAAAGCATCAACGGATAAAGCCATCAACGGATGAAAGCTTCAACGGATGCTCAGTTCCACAGCAGTTGATAGTGACAATTCATAAGCTGACAGAGGCACATGGGTTGACAGAGACAATTGGAATGTGGTAGCCTCTTGGAGGAATCAAGAAAAAGCAGCATTTCCATTCTGGTGCAAACAAGGAAGTATTCAAAGATTCACAGATTATCTTAGATTGCATTGGATAGAGAAATGAAGAAGAAATATGTGAAGAACTATTTTATAATTGTATTTAATCTTTGTCTTTACTTGTAAACTTGGTGATATATAAACCAAGTTGCAGCTAGTAATTAGATGTGAATTTTCCAGAGCTGTTTAGAAAAACATAGAGAGAAAATCATCTAGTTTGTACTAGAAAGCAGCTGTGATCAATTCTTTGTATCACAGATTTTCTGAAATACACATCTCTGGTGGAACAACAAATCCACCAGAAAAGTTTTTAAAAGCCTTTGTGTTCTTTACATTTATGTCTTGAATATACATCTGTCTGCACCTGCTCAAAGCAATTCACACACATCTGTTCATCATACACTTAGCTTTTGAAACTGCTCAAAACTTGAAAAGGTTTTGAGATTTACATTCAACCCCCCTTCTGTAAATCTCATTTTTAGTTCCTTGGGAATAACATTGGTATCAGAGCTAGCTCTTGACATACAAAGAGTTTAAAGATCTATTCTACTAACATCATGAGTAAGAAGGATATTGGAGTGAAGATTCCAATCCTGGAAAGAGATAATTATCATCACTGGAAAGTGAAGATGCATCTACATCTTCTCTCTCAAGATGAAAGCTACATCAATTGCATTGAGAATGGTCCTCACATCCCTCACAAAGTGGCCACTGCCACAGTTGTTGTTGGACAGTCTATTCCCAAGACAAAAGCAGAATGGACTGATGAAGATATTGAAGAGGTTCACAAGGACAAGAAGGCCATTAACATTCTGTTTAATGGCCTAGACAAAGATATATTTGATAATGTCATTAACAACCAAACTGCTAAGGAAATTTGGGATACTGCACAACTTATCTGTGAAGGTACTGAACAAGTTAGAGAAAACAAAATGCAGCTTCTCATTCAACAATATGAAAATTTTCATTCTGAAGAAGGAGAATCATTGAATGATACCTTCAATAGATTTCAGAAACTGTTGAATGGATTAAAATTGTATGGCAGAGTGTACCAAGTCAAGGACTCCAACTTAAAATTTCTGAGGTCTCTACCAAAGGAATGGAAGCCTATGACTGTTTCACTAAGGAATTCTCAAGATTATAAGGACTTCACACTTGAAAGATTATATGGAATTTTGAAGACCTATGAACTTGAGATGGAGCAAGATGAGCTGTTGGAGAAGGGAAAGAGAAAAGGTGGATCAG
Organism: Apium graveolens; assembly: GCF_009905375.1. Classification (NCBI taxonomy): domain Eukaryota; kingdom Viridiplantae; phylum Streptophyta; class Magnoliopsida; order Apiales; family Apiaceae; genus Apium; species Apium graveolens. Next base: position 79,778,117 of record NC_133657.1, read on the forward strand.
TTGCACTTGTAGCTGAAAATGAGAGAACTGAAGCCAGGAATGAAGAAAAGACAATGCCAAGTCTCAAAATTGGCACAAGCAAATCAAAATCAAGCAAAGGAAAGGAGCAAGCAGCTGAGGTTGAAGACAATTCGAGTCAAGATGACTCTGATGATGTTGATTAACATCTGGCTTTTCTGTCCAGAAGGTTTGCAAAGATGAAATTCAAGAAAAACACTGGAGCCACTAAGCCAAACAAGAACATGGTGGACAAATCTAAGTTCAAGTGTTATAACTGTGGCACAAGTGGACACTTTGCAAGTGAGTGCAGAAAGCCAACTTCTGAAAAGAAGAAATTTGAGCAAGTGGATTACAAAAAGAAATATTTTGAATTGCTCAAACAAAAGGAAAGGGCTTTTTTGACTCAGGAAAATGACTGGGCAGATGATGGAGCCAATGAAGATGATGATATGGAGTATGTCAACTTAACCCTGATGGCTAATTCTGATGAAAATGAAACTAGTTCACTAAGCAACCAGGTAATCACTACTGACCTCTCTCAGCTTTCTAAAAATGAATGCAATGAAGCTATAAATGATATGTCCAATGAATTATATCATTTACGTGTTTCCCTTAAATCACTGTCTAAAGAGAACACGAGAATTAAAGAGAATAATTTGTTTTTAAGTGATAGGAATGTTGTGTTAGAGGGTAAGGTAATTGAGCTTGAAAAGATTAAAATCAAATACTTATCTGTTGAGAGTGAACTAGAAGAGTCTGTTAAGAAAGTAGAAGTTCTTTCTAAATAACTAGAATGTGAGCAAGAGGTAATCAAGGCCTGGAAAATATCTAGGGATGTTAGTGCTCAAATTGTCAAGGTTCAAGAAATTGAATCACTCTATGAGAATGCCTGGAAGAAAAACAAAAAGGAAATGGAATTAATTGATGGACTGTCAACGGATGTTGAATCAACGGATGATTTCATCATCCGTTGAAAGAAGAAAAGGAGCATCCGTTGAAGGCTTATCAATTGAAACAGGCAAATGATTCTAAAAGGGATAATTTGAAAAATATCAGTAAGAAGTTTGGTTCAACTTCCAAGAACTTTGTCAAAGAAGAAGCTAGCACATCCAAAGATGCCAGTAAGGTGAATATAGGACACATGACTTTAAATCAGTTGAAAAATAGGTTTAAGTTGGTTGAGGATAAAAAGGAAACTAAAAGAAAATCCAATGAAAATGGGAAGGTAGGGATTAACAAACACAACAACTACACACCTGATAAGTATGCTCCTAGAAAAAGTTGTGTGCATTGTAGTAGTGTTAATCATCTATCTGCCAACTGCAAATCTGTTAAGAATACTCTCATGCCTTTAACTCCTTCCATGCATAACATGTCTGTAACGCCTTCCAAACCTGGGTCAGAAGTTTGGGATCCACAACACAAACACAATATATCAACCTGTATAAGAAATATTATTTATAATGACCCTGTTTCACAAAACCACGGATCGCAACAGGTTAAAGTGTGAAAACAAGCCACAACCTGAATTATTACATCGTACCAAATCCCAACTAATTTAACTTACAATTGATAATAAAATTATTCTTACGATCTGACTATCTCTTTACCGCCTGAAACTTCTGCTAGCTTGATCCCACTCAACTGGGACCTTAGCCCGCACTTTGGACTGAGGAACTTCACTATCATCCATATTCTTTTCAACTGTAAAATATATAAAAGAATCGCAGGGGTGAGCTATCTAGCTCAGCAAGTCATAATAACGATAACTGAGGTTAAACAATGATCAAGTGAAATGATTCGGATGAATCAAGTTTCTTTTTAACTAATCATTAGAATTGGATATTCATTTTAAGTTATAAAACCAAGGTTAGGTTGTTGATCAGTCACGCACTAACCCCGAGCAAAGCACACAGTGTAACATCCGGGGAAATATCGTATAATTATTTATATCAATATATGATTATTATGTGAATATTATATGAATTTTTGGTGAATTATCTGGTATTTGATAATAATATTTGGATGTTTGTATGTAATAAAATGTGAGTATGTTAATTTTAATATGTCCAGAATAAAATATAGATAATTAAGGTATTTTTCTGGTAATTTTTGGAATGTTAGATGATTTTATAATGATTTATGAATTATTAATTATTTTCTGATTAATTATAAAATTATTTTATAAAGCCGGGAATCGTCCGACTTCAATCGTTTTTACGTTTTTACAACCCGAAACTCTTTCGAAAACTCCTTCCTAACCTAATCTGGTAATTTCGGACATTTTCCGTGTTTTGACTTTTGACCCGTGCGCGGCCCGGTGCAAAATTTTCGATACGATAATCATTTCGATAAATCAACGAAACCCGTATTTTCAAAAGACGAGATATTATCACATTATTTTCGTATAGAGTATTTTATAAAAAGTCCGGTTGAGATAATTATCCAAAACTGATATCAAATCGGATCGTTATTGCAGTTACTTAGCGGCTAAGCAACTAATTTAATGATCCAAAACGATCCAGAACGAACCAATATTCCGTAAATATAAATAGCTTATTTCTTATTTAATTTTATTCGTTTATTCATTTGCAACCCGTAAAAAATACCGTAAATACAGAGAAAACCCTAGAAAACCGATACGTTCCCGAGAATCAAACACACGAACGAAGGCGTTATCGAACTCCGATTCGGGCGTGCAGCATATCAAAACGAAGCTCTCGAAATCTTCTTTCTGAATCAATCATCAGTTTCTTCCCAGAAATCATGGTAATTTTCTTATTTATTTAATTATATTCGAATTATTTGATAATTAAATTATGAAAATTTGTTCTTGATGTGTTTTGATGATTCCATGTTATAGAGCATGTTTTTCTGGTCAATTTGGTATATTATACTTCAGAAATAGAGCTCAGTATCATGTAGAAATTAAGGGTTGATTCTCTGAAAATTCTTTGAATATGTGCTCTTGGTGTTCTTGAAGAATTCTGAGAATCAAACCCAAATTTGAGGGTGATGCAGATTTCAGAATTCGAAGTATGAGTAACCAAAACGTTCAGATTTCTATTCTCTTTCTGTGTATGCCGTTAAATCATTCGAACAATAGGTGAAATATAAATTCCATAAATTAGGGTTTATATCGAAATTGGGGGTTTCATTTTCGTGGATTCTGGGTGAATTTGAAGCTTACAGATGTGTAGATCGTTTCCTTTACAGTCGATACATGTAATTTGTTTATATTTTCGCCTTCGATTTCGGTCGCCGGAAACTGCTATTGGCGGCGGCGGCGAGAATTTCAACCGGAGTTCCTGGAGGGATTAATAAGGTTTTGCTCGAATAAGGCACATGGTTATGTTACTGAGGACGAAGGAAATCAAACCCCGTAACTCTGGCGTATTTCTGGACACGCATAGCGTTTCCCGGCGAGCTCGGTGGCAGCGTTAATGGCTGCCGCTGCCGGAGCCGACGGGGTGGGGAAGGTGACGATGGCGAAATTACCCTTTAGCCCCTGAACTTTCCCTACCTTGCAAAATTAGTATTTCTGTTTTAAACTTTTACAAAAAACTTGATTTTAGTTTTAGTTATTTTCAAAAACGATATTCAGTTATAGTTTATTTTCAAAAACTGTTTATAATTATTTTTAAATTATCAAAAATCAATATTTTTGATTTTAAACATTTATTTTAAATTCGAAATTAAATATTAATTATTTAATTAATTAATTTTAAATGATAAATAATTATTTGATTAATCAATTAATTTAATTATTAATTATTAATTGATTAATTGATTTAATTAGTTATTAATTAATTTTAATTGATTAATTAATTAGATTTAATTAATTCTTTTGGATTTAAAAATCTGAAAATAGTTTTGAACTTTAAAATATTATTTTAAAGTATTTTCAAAGGCTCGATAATTATTATAAAATCATTTTAAAGTCATATTTAGGTATTCGAACCCTATTATTTAATTATTAAATGATTCGGAGACCGTTTTAATTCCGAAAAATGTTCGAAAATTCATAATAAATCAACCGTTCGTCCGTTTGATACGAAACGAACGCCTCTAGACTCAGAAAAATATTTTGCTTCTATTAAAAATAATTTAGAGACCTAAATTCCTTCGTATCTAAATGACGTTTGTTGTAGGGATCATTCCGAGTCAATAATTGATTGATAAAATATTCTTTTTGACCCAATTTCAACTCTAAACATATCGAGACCTATCTTTTGACGATTTAACTTATGTGCTACATGAACTACATGATTATGTGTTATCTGGATAATATGATTACCTGCCCTATGTGTACGTATTATGCAAATTATGAGTCAGGTTTTTTTTTAAGATTATCTGAATGAGAAATGATTCTTATATATTATTATCGGGCGGGTAGACGATAGGGATAAGTGTATAGACTAGTCAATTATATATTGTCAGTTCATTGAATAGTATTATTTGTGATAGATGCATATAGTATGAGACGTTCAAAGCCAGATAGAGATGGTAGAAGTAAAGCCTGATTGCGTGTAATACTGAAATGAGTGGATTCGGAATAAAGATAACCTAAGAAGGTAAATGATAAGAAAGGTCAAGTAGCTCGTCAAGGGTAGTACAGAGGCGACAGGACTGAGTGATATGGCAACTAGTTAAAGATCGGAGGGATTCTCAATTGAGGCAAGTATTCCTAACCTTTCTCCTTAAATACTGCAAATATTTATTCGCTCCTATTCTAAGTTTAGAATAGCTAATTGTTTCATATTTTGCTGCAATTACTCTTATTATGCCAGTTCTTTTCATTATTGTTCCTATAATTCAATTGCTCTCTTGAGCAAATACCCATTCGTTCGGGTTATTTGCGAACCCTAATTTGGGATGTTTTGAAATCAAAATGATTTGATATCAAAATACTCTACGGGCTGGATGGTTACTATACGTGCTGGGTTTTACCCAGACCATTGATTAATAGGCCATAGTTGCCTGGGTGCCCCATATGTTGGTTAGGTCTATGCAGTTGGGTATAGATCCGCACTATCTCCTGACTGATCGGCAGGTTATAGTGCATATATTGGTTTCTAGTGTCCAGTCCAATTTGTTGTTGATCGCCCTTAACGGCATTCTCTCTCGAATGATTGTATGATTCCAAAACCGGACAAAACCCTGATTCAGGAGATGAATCGGGAAATCGCTTGGCATTTTTGGATTTTAGTTAAAGGCTGATGACAGCCAATATTTATTCACTCACTCACTTAAATTAAATCGAATTGTGTAAACTTGTTTTGAGATGTTGTAGTGCATATATACTTGCTGGGCATTTTTGGCTCACTCTTGCTTTGTCAATTCTTATTTCTGCCAGAAACAGATAAGGATAAAAAATGAATAGCTTAGATAGACCGCAGAAGATCGAGAAATCTCCGCTGCGAGAGGTTGAAGAAGTTATAAGAATATGATTCGAGCGTTTGTTCAAAGGTATTTTTAATTGTATATTAGTTGTTGTAAGTTATAGAAGATTAGATTCTTGTTTCATACCATAACCTGTAAACGATCCGGATTCAAGGGGTTATTTATTTATTTATTTATTTTATGTAATGATTGTTTAGTGACACCAAATCTTGACCCCGGATTTGGGTTGTTACACACAGCACTGCTCTAATTACTAAAACTATCCAATTCTAAAATAATTCAGTGTAATAAACGATGTAATTCAATAAGCAAAATCATAATCCACATTGATAAAGCATTTGTACAAAAGCGTAACACGTTTCATGAGTGTCATAAGGGTATATCAAGGTATGTACGTTCCCGTATTTACGTAGTTCAGTTTCTCGGAAATTGGGCAGCATTTCCTTTATTTATCGGACTAACCCGTCGAACAATTCAACGTCAAACCCAATCAATTAACCACAACCATAATCCACCAATCAATTTCACAATCCCATTTATTTATCCAACTTTAATATAACATAACAAACTATTCCTTCTGGGAGATTAACTTTTACACACTAAAGATAATTTTATTATTTTAATAATTGTAGGACTCAGATTATATCATCACAGTGCACCGTCAGCTCATCGAAATTCATCGCTGACGGCGGTAAAACCCGGATGTACCCTATTCGGGTTTCCGATCACGAGTTCTATCAATTATATTCCTAAATATTTAAAATAACTATTCGGTTAATCACTAAAAATTCATTCGAATTTCTCAGAAATAATTCGAATATACAATAACACCGAATGATTTCATCACAAATCACTGTAAAAATCCGAAACTTGCAACCACAAAAGATCAGAGAACCGAAGCACAAGGAAGCACAGCATAGTACTCACACATATATATATGTACACGTACACATATACACGAATACAAGAGTGAACAGAGACCAAAACGGAAATAGCCACCAATCGGAATTCCGGCGGCGACGGCTTACCGGAAACGCGATGGTAGGGAGGAGACCTGAAGGAAAACGAAGCAACAGGGGAGGATTGCGGGGGATTACGGGGAGAACAGAAGAAGTGGAATGAGGGAGAGACATGGGTGAATCGAAGGGAGAGGTTAAGGAGAGATCGAGAGATGTGTGTTGTTTTTGTGTTTTTTGTTATATGATGTACAATCAATGCAGCACAAGTAATAGTACACTGGTAGTATGACTCCTGTAATGCATATATTGAAAATTCTGAGACCCGGTTAATCCCGAAATTCAAAACTAACAGACAAAGGTGAACGCGAACATATTTTTGAAAATTATGGAAATAATTTTAAAATGTCGTAAATATCCCAAAGTTTACAAAAACATAAATTTCGTAATTTTAAAATAATTTTTAAAATGCAATTTATACCCGTATTTCTCATTTAACGAACCGAGGTGTACTTAAAATAGATTCAGAAAATCATGAAAATAATCTTAAAATATTACAAATATCCCGAAGTTAATAAAAACATGAATTTTAAAATTTTAAAATGATTTTTAAAATGCACTTTATATCCGCTTTTATCAATGAAGTGAAACAACGAGCGCGTGAAATTATTCCCGAAAATTTCCAAAATAATTTTAAAATTCCTGGAATATTCCAAACTTAAATAAATATGAGTTTCATAATTTTTGAAAAATTTTAGAATTAAATATGGATTTTACCATTAAACATACTCAGAAAATCATTTAAAGATAAATAATTAATGAAATATTGATTTCTCAATTTTATAAAATCCTAAAAATAGTTATTGTAATTATAAAATCATAAAAAAAAATTTAAAAATATTCCAGATATTTATGCAAATAAATTTGCACTAAATCCACTTTTTGAAAGTGAAAACAATTCAATATGATCCCATAATTAATCACGCGGACAACCCGGTATACTATAAATCACATATGCATAATAATCAAACAACACATAACGGTCAAAACCAACACACATATTTTATTTATTTAATAATTTCCATAATTGCATAATTAAATAATTCAAAAAGATTACACGAGTCGTTATATCCTTCCCCCCTTAAAAAGATTATGTCCTCAGAATCTGGTCTAGTTACACAAGTGAGGATATTTGTCAAGCATATCTGACTCTAATTTCTAAGTAGACCCTTCTACTCGAGGGTTCAAACGTACTCATAGTAAGTATGTACTCATTTCCAAGGACTTGCCTTTGACGATCAAGAATTTGGATTGATCACTATATGCAGAACAACTTGGACAAGAGCCCCATTGGCTCCTGATCAATCACTTAATTCAAACCCAATACTTATTACTTTAACACTGACAAGTAAAATACATTAGGTGTACACACGGGTGTGACGGTCATATTATTTATGAACAACTTTATCTATTTTTATCAATACCTCGAATGATTCACTAATTTTAGGACTTAGCTTGTCCCTCATACTCAAACTTATCCAATCTCTTTCAAGACGATACTTTTACTAACACTACTGGTCCTATTTCTATATTCATACTTTCTCTCAATACAATTTCGTCTTCTTTCTTTGTCTACTCCGAGCTGCTTCAACTAATAACACTACGCTCTTGATGTGTCGAATTAACTTAGAATTTAACAACTTTCTTTCTCTCACTTTATCTCAATAAAAATGGGGACCTACTCTCGTGTTCACATAAAGCTTGGTAAAGTAGCATTTCAAAGCTGACATCGATGATAATTAATCATTCCAATGTTTTCTTAAAAAAAAACTTAATCTCTCAATATATCTTACAGTTTCTGAATCACCTTCGTACTTTGACTTTTCGTTTAAGGATGATAGGCGGTGCTCATTTTCAACTTGATTCCTAAACATTTGAACATCTCTTATTCTTTTTCATCAGTTAAGGCTGAAAAGTAGTCTCGTATATCCACATATTATCACCTTTAAGTATTTAAACTTCAGATTCTACTCTTTCCTATTCGTTTATTAACTCCTCGGTGGTCTTAATTACATCCAATCTTCTCTGTCGGCATATGCATATGTTACCCTACAGCTTTGCTTAGGTAGTTGTTCGTGGATCAATTCAGAATCTTTTGTTAATCTTAGTCAAAATTTTATTCTTGAAGACTCAACGTATAGTTGCTTTCCTTCTGATCTTCGGAGAAAAATCTTTGGGCATTCCATGCAGACTTTCTTATTCTTTGAGTAGCTGAGGATGTTATCAATAAATACAGTTTGCTTATCCAAGTACTCCTTATACACCACGTTCCTTAATTCCTTATAGCCACCTGATACACTCATCATTTCAAATAATATCACCAGAAGTTGCAATGCTCTTAACTCACTTTAATCGTAATCTCTGATATTTTCTCAGGTTGGATCTTAAGTTAATCCTCGAGATATAATATATTGCTTGAACTGGGTCTTGTAGGAATTTAATTCTTAATAGGGGTCACTTATTCTTATTCGTTGTTTTGCTAAACTCCCACTTCACGATTCACCTCTTGTAAAGTCACTTCCTGGGTCTACCTTATCCACTAGGCTTTCCAATACTTCGTCTTAAATCTTTGACATGTCCAACACCTCCTGATCAATCTTGAAATTTTCTTCTTATACTTGGTTATCACTATTTTTCTTTAAATTTCCATATATCTTGACATCTCTTCAATAACTTAAATACTTAATATTATGAATTCCCTGTGGGATCTCATTTCTTAATTCTTCTATTTGTAGCATCCAAGTGCTGGAAGAAAATCTGGAGATATCGTGATCGTTCTCCTGGGCGTATAAATTTCCTTTTTCTAACTACTAACATCGTGATCCATTATCTTCTCTTGACATCTTATCTTTCCCTTCACAACTTCAACTGAAAGGTTACACTATCCATCTTTCTTCCTATGGATTATGAACTTTAGCTTCCAATTCCAACTTTCAGAATTCTATAGTTAATTCCTCTGGTATAGTTTCTATGTCTGTTATTACTTTCCTCTATCTTTGCTTTTCCTCGTGAACACATACTTCAACCTCTTATGGCCCGTATAGATCTTACACCTTTCTCCATACATATCATGTTTCCCAAATCTTTCGAAACGAATATTATTACTGTTAATCCCAAATTATGGGTAGGATACTTCTGCTCATAAGGTTTCGGTTGTCTGGATGTATATATAATAACTCTATTGTGCTGCATCAACACACATCCTATTTCCTAATGAGAAGCATCACTATACACTACCAAACCTCCTTGATGCTTTTAAGTTGATAAAACAGGTACTGGAATCATTCTTTCATTTGGCTCCACAAAACTTTCCCTTCATCCTTCTCCTTTTCACAAACTTCTTGCTTTTCCTGGTTAGCTTCATCCAAGATATTGCAACTTTCACGAAATCTTGCACAAATTTCCAATAGTAACCGTCCCATAATAAAACTTCTTACTTTTGTTGGTGTTTCTGATCTCTTTTTATTCATAATAATTTTAACTTCTGCTGAATCTCTTTTGATCTTCTTTATATGGACTATTTATGTTGAGAACTATATTTCATACAACTTCTTTCTTCTCCAACTTCCCAGGCATCATCAAATGTTTTGCATGGTCCTCCATTGACTTTAAGTATCACAACTATAGCTTACTCGGATATTCCTTAAAGGTGTTGTCCATCCAGTTCAAATACTACTGGTATATTGGTTAATCCAATTGACGATACGAGAACAGTACTTAGTTCTGAAAATTATCTTTGATATATCCATAGGTTTAATCTTCAGTTGGTGAAATACCAAGTCTTAAATCAATCTCATAAAAATACTTTGCTTCTTTCGTTTGATCAAACAAATCATTGGGTCGAGGTAACAGATACTTTCTTTTGATAGTAAACTTGTTAAGCTTTCACTAATTGATGCATAATCACATACTTCCATTTTTCTTATTAACATTTAATACCGGTGGACCTTATGGGGTACACTAGGTCTAATCGCTTCTTCTTCTAACATTTCTTGCATTTACTTTGCTAACTCTTTCACTTTAACTGGAGCCATTCTGTGCGAGGCTTTCGACACTGGCTTTATTTCAGGTGCTAAGTTAGTCACGAATGCAATTTCTGTATTTGAAGGAAATGGTGATAACTCATCCAAAACATATCTTGAAACTCCTTAATTACTATAAAATCTTCAAACTTTGTTTGCTTCCGACTTTTATGTATTCCATAATCACCATAATGCTCATATCTTGATCACCGTAATCATCATTAACACATTCGTTACCTTCTTTCATCTTCTGAACCTCCTCACCTTCTCATTTGGCGTTCTCAGAATTATCTTTCATTACGACGGTCTATCACGCTTTAATAGTTAATTCCTTCCTTAGAATAATATCAAATCCTCTTATCTTTCATGATATCAATTCTTCACCACTTATTGCCAACAATCTCAATTTCACCATTGGTACTCACTTGTTCAACGATTTCACGTTCTTAACTTGTTAGTCCTTTGATCCTAATCTTATCAATTCAACAGGGTAATTTATCTTATCAACAAAACCTTGAGAGATAAACAATTTAGTTTCTCTCACATCTTTTAATTATTTAACATATAAGGTATTCACCCTAATCATCCATGTCATCACGTACGTAATCTGAATAACATATTTCACAAGAAAATCGCAATTTCTCGTTCTCGGAAACATATTCCTCACTGGAGTAGATTTCCTTGACTCTTAGTGGATTTTCACTGGGGCTAGTGATTTGTAATCCTCGTCATGTGCCCGTGTTTCCTTTCCATGCATAAGAGGTAGATGGAACTTTGTCAGCTTAATTAAGGATATGTTAATTTTTGCTTGAAAACCTCTTGCAAAGAACGACAGTACAACGAAGCAACCAGATGGATTCACAATTCAACAAAATTGAAAGTTGAAAAGAAAGAAGAAATAAGGATTTGGATATGAATGAGACAACCACATTGGTACTTAAGATGGCCAGTCTTTCATACCATATGGCATACAGCACATGATTAGGTAGCGTCCCACCCGACTCTTCGTCATTCTGACAAAGTGTCTCACCATAACACTGTTCGTCCCATTCAGAAAGCAAAACTTGAGGGAAGCAAATAAATTTGAAAGGAATGGAATATCCTCCTTTTCGATATTATAGAAAGAGTTTATTTGAGAAAAGAAGTTCATACATTTTTAAGAATTGAGAAGGAATATACGCTGTAATATTGAAGACAAGAACGATACCGTTGCTTACCATCCATATTTCATTTGTATTCACTTTTCGAGCGTCCTCGATCATATCCCAATTGTTTCATATAATAACTTTAGAAAGTACGTTGAAATGCCTTCGCAAATTAAGCATTATGGTAGATTCTTACTTGTCACGTCTTGCGTCTTTAACATCACACCTCTATATATAATACTTTAACAACTCGATTATAATGACGTCCCTACCAGACAATCCTCGAGTTTTCTTTTTTCAATTTAGAATATCCCCGAAGCATTCAACCTAGCTATCCTTGTGTTAATAATATTCTTCCTTCAGAGAGGTCTGGAAATTTTCTAAACTTCGTTGATCACGCTCCGGCTTCTTATTAAATCAATGAATTCTTTGAACTCTGATAGTCCTAGTACTTGAATGTATAGTTACTCCGTACGCTGATTATGTTGTAAATTTTATCAAACAATACTTGTACTTTACTGTTAGCAATAATCAACTTCTTCATAATCATAGGTTACTTCGTTCTCGAAATTAGCAATACTAAGTCTGAAACAGCATCCTTCCAGGTAATCCGGGCTTTCTAACAAACAAGAAACTCAAATAGTAACTTGACAATCAATGTTTAAAAATCATTTTATTCGAAAAGGCTTTTAGAAATTTGTAAAAGAAAATCTTTTTCGAAAACTTGTTTAAAAGTTTAGAAAATCACAAACCTGGTTGTCCTTACTATATGAGTTGGTTGTTGTCCTCCCTACCTATGACAAGGTACCAAATTAATGGATTGATCATATAAAAGTCCATTCGCTTCAATCTACCTTTTCTTCTTCATCGTATCCACTTATATTTCTTAATCGACGAAACTTCAATTGTTGTCGCACATTATCTTATTCATAGTTTCACATCAAGGCTCCCATACTGGTGATACTCCCGACATTAGCGTTGCAGTAGTTAAGTAAAACAGGCTATCCAATAGTCAATAAGTCTATTTCATAGAACAAAGTTTGCCCGTACCACATCACATCACTACTTTACATATCGCATTTATCATATCATCCTCATTTAATTTCACAAAAATTCCAGGTTTATACTTTTCTTTCTTACTCTTTCAAATTTCATCTAGTTCATCCCATAATTATTCACGGGTGGCTTAGTCACTAAGAGCTTCTTTTAACCCGATAGCAGCTATCCTCTAAAACACTTAAATCTCCTCTTTAAACTTCGTCTCACCTTGATTTATAACTCAAGCGCTCACCATTTGTTGTAACTCTCAAATCTATCCTCGTATGTACAATCGCTTCATAGGATAAGTTCTAAACTGGGGGTATAGAACAGGATGTAGGGTAAACTAAAGAGATACACTCACAGCCGAATGTCCAGTGAAACAAGAATAACCAGATGGAGGTTCTTGAATAGGTAATCTCATATCAAGAGGTGGAAAAGTAGCGTAGAATAGCTTGAAGAAGTGCAACCGTTATAATAGAAAGTAGTACCATTAATGCTGGTGGAGGAACAAGGTACAAATCCAATCTGAAAGAAGATGACGATCTTCAAACGGAAAGCTCCAAACGATCAAATGACACCGGGAAATCAAGATCTGCCATTGCCGTTGTCTGGAAATCACGTCGCAAGCTAAGAATCCCGAATTGCAACACGAACCATGTTGGAGACCTACTATATAGTCGCACTCAACCTCCAACGTCTTATCTTTCTATTTCCTATTCATAATCCTAACCCTCTACCCAATCCCGACAATCTAGGCTTGTTTCAGTGACTTATAACCTGTAGCTCTGATACCAACCTGTAACGCCTTCCAAACCCGGGTCAGAAGTTTGGGGTCCACAACACAAACACAATATATCAACCTGTATAAGAAATATTATTTATAATGACCCTGCTTCACAAAACCACGGACCGCAACAGGTTAAAGTGTGAAAACAAGCCACAACCTGAATTATTACATCGTACCAAATCCCAACTAATTTAACTTACAATTGATAATAAAATTATTCTTACGATCTGACTATCTCTTTACCGCCTGAAACTTCTGCTAGCTTGATCCCACTTAACTGGAACCTTAGCCCGTACTTTGGACTGAGGAACTTCACTATCATCCATATTCTTTTCAATAGTAAAATATATAAAAGAATCGCAAGGGTGAGCTATCTAGCTCAGCAAGTTATAATAACGATAATTGAGGTTAAATAATGATCAAGTGAAATGATTCGGATGAATCAAGTTTCTTTTTAATTAATCATTAGAATTGGATATTCATTTTAAGTTATTAAACCAAGGTTAGGTTGTTGATCAGTCACGCACTAACCCCGAGTAAAGCACACAGCACTGCTCTAATTACTGGATCCAAGGCACACATTGGCCTAATTCGACCACGAATCTGGTCTGATCACGAATCTGGTCCACATAAGAAAACTATCGAATTCTAAAACAATTCAGTGTAATAAACGATGTAATTCAATAAGCAAAATCATAATCCACATTGATAAAGCATTTGTACAAAAGCGTAACATGTTTCATGAGTGTCATAAGGGTATATCAAGGTATGTATGAGAAACGGTTTTCAACCTGTAAAAGGATCAGGTATTAGACAAATAATGGTTTTTCAAGGTATAGTTCTTTGAGGTTTTAAAGAATGGTTAACGTTTAAAAGTTTTTGTGTTTTCAAATAATTTTGTTTCGGTGTTTGGTGTTTAGTAGTTATACATTTGGAAAGTAGTATCATATTTGCGTGATTTGGTATCTGAGGATCAACAAAAGGATGGTTTACAAAGAATAAGGCTTATGGCTCAATATCAAGAGAAATCAGGATTCAAGGTTAGATAGTTTAAAACACTTGCAATACAAAACAGGAGTTGTTTTAAATAATAGCAACATGTTATGAAACAGTTCAAAAATAATTGCGATATATCTTGAAGAAAGGTTCAGAAGTACTTGCCTTACAAGCTTTACAACTATTACTGATCAATTCTGATCCGACTGTGCCGCTCAGGCTTTAACGTCCAATCACTAGATCCCATTGGATTCAAATTTGACACTCAGATTTTTCTGTTGAACACTACTGAGCTCGTCGACTGATTGCTAGGTTATCCTTAGTCCATCGTCCACTTTCAGTGTTCCCGACTATAACCTACAGGGTCGAAATACCCTACGTTAGACGTCTAGGTATGCTTGACATATCCTCGATACCAATTCTACCCAACTATTTTCAAACCCGACTCGTAATTATGTATATTATGATAACACATGCAACCAGTAGGGTTCATAATCTCGAAAATCGGTTCGGTGTTCGTTTTCGGAAAATACATAAACTCTTTATTTTACGAAATCAGGATTATCGATTTGGTAAAATATTTATCACATCGTACAATCAAGTTTCGTATAAAACATACACACACACATATATATATATATATATATATTCACTCAATATCCAGATAATCATCGAATACGTTCCCGTATTTACGTAGTTCAGTTTCCCGGAAATTGGGCAGCATTTCCTTTATTTATCGGACTAACCCGTCGAACAATTCGACGTCAAACCCAATCAATTAACCACAACCACAATCCACCAATCAATTTCACAATCCCATTTATTTATCCAACTTTAATATAACATAACAAACTATTCCTTCTGGGAGATTAACTTTTACACACTAAAGATAATTTTATTATTTTAATAATTGTAGGACTCAGATTATATCATCACGGTCCACCGTCAGCTCATCGAAATTCATCGCTGACGGCGGTAAAACCTGGAGGTACCCTATTCGGGTTTCCGATCACGAGTTCTACCAATTATATTCCTGAATATTTAAAATAACTATTCGATTAATCACTAAAAATTCATTCGAATTTCTCAGAAATAATTCGAATATACAATAACACCGAATGATTTCATCACAAATCACTGCAAAAATCCGAAACTTGCAACCACAAAAGATCAGAGAACCGAAGCACAAGGAAGCACAGCATAGGACTCACACATATATATATGTACACGTACACATATACACGAATACAAGAGTAAACAGAGACCAAAACGGAAACAGCCACCAATCGGAATTCCGGCGGCGACGGTGTTAGGTCACACACACACACTGTAGAGGGGGTGAATACAGTGTATAGTGTTAGGTCCCAATTGTGGAATTTTAACGGTTCCAACTTTATGTGAAGTCATTATGAATTTTTGAATAAATAAAAATTCAAGGAGTTGAAAAATCACAAAAGTCTAGGATCTTGATTTGTTCGTTAATCAGAAGGCTCTGATACCAATTGTTAGGTCCCAATGTGTTTGTAGAAGGGGGGGTTGAATACAAACAGTACCGAATAATCGAATTAAATGCGGAATAAAAAATGTGAAACAAAATTCAAGTTAAATAAAAATATTATTAAACTTGAAAGGTGTTACAACAACTGTATCGATTACAAGGAATTAATCTCAAATTAATTATCACAAATTTAGAATAAATTCGACATGAACTTTTTCTATTTTTGCAATAATTAGAATCAAATGCTAAACGCGATTTGAGATTAAGTTCTAGGGATTTTGATCCGCTAGATTGTTACACAAGAACAAGATAAAGATTTCTAGTTGATTGAATTTAACTTTACAATCTAGAAATTGATCTTGAAGTTTTGCAGAGAAGAATGTAATATTGTTCTGCTTCTTTTTCTTTTTTGCTGTGTTCTTGACTTCTGTTTGTTGGATTTGATATTCTTGATGGTGAATGTATTGCTTCTTCTGTCTTTTTGTAATCAACCGAATAGAATAGAGCTGGCATGACAATCCTTTTGAACTAGCAAGACTTTCGGTGAGACAATCAGTTGAGCTAGTATG
This sequence comes from Apium graveolens, assembly GCF_009905375.1. Classification (NCBI taxonomy): domain Eukaryota; kingdom Viridiplantae; phylum Streptophyta; class Magnoliopsida; order Apiales; family Apiaceae; genus Apium; species Apium graveolens. Next base: position 79,794,594 of record NC_133657.1, read on the forward strand.
ACTATCAAATGAACTAGCAAGACTATCTCATTGAACTAGCAAGACAATCTGCCTCTCAGTGTAACTTTCGGTGAGACTATTGAAAATGGCCTAGCATGACAATCGGTATGACAATCCTGATTGTCATGCTAGTTCATTTTCAATTGTCTTGCTGATTTAATGCAGATTTTAATCCAATTTAAATTCTGAAAATTCCTAAAATTAATTCAGAATTAATTAATCAATTAATTCAATTAATAAATAAATTATTCTTCACAGATATAATTTATTTTCTTAATTAAATTAGATGACTTAATTAATTAATAGAGAATTAATTCTAGTCTTCAACAGCACCCATCCTTCTGCAGATCTTCTGAAAATCACTGAAAATTATGAATCAATTCCACCACTTCAATGTTGACACTCGATGTACTGTCTGGTTCATGAGTGACTAACTTCCGTGACGTTTCTTCATGTCTTGACTTTGACACTTTGATTTTCTTCAGATTAAATCCTTGTAATTAATGATACTCTGACGAGATCTCTGTCACTTGATTAAATCCACGATCTTGATTTATATCACTGAGGCATGATCAACTTCTTGAACTTCTTCCAGTGAATTAACTCCTCAAGTCTGTAGATGAACCTTGTTTCTGAATCCTTTGACAGATATTACTTTGCGAGATCTCTCTGACGGTCGATCCACTATTTACTTATTACATTCTTATTTGAGTTGAGTTGAATCCTTGAATATACAAATAGGCTATGACATATGACTTACAATCTCCCCCTATTTGTTTGTTAGATAATAACACACAAATACCTAGAGGATAACTCAACTAACAAATAAGAAAAAGATATAAACATACATGCAAAGTAAATAGCAGAAAAGTTCTGGATGAGATTTAACATTTTCCAGATTCCAAGTAGATGTTCCTCTAGACTGAACATATCTTCAAGTAGTTCCATCTTCATTTGTACAACCACATTTCCTGTTGAGAAGCCCATATCTCTTGCTTCTCCCCCTATGAGAATCAACTGATTAAAGAAGATCACCTTCGTTTTACCACCTCTCCCGTACAATAGGATCCGCAGATAAAAACCAATGGTACTCCCCTAACTGCTTCTTCCCTTACTAGGAAATCACCTTGTGTTTACCACCTCTCCCGTACAATAGGATCCGTAGTTAGAAACAACAATGGTGTGGTGTAGTGTACATTTTTAGGATCTTTTTCTTCCTCCCTGCTATTTCACCCCCTTAGTTGAGGAATCCTCCAAACTATTTCTTAAGCTTTTATCTCCCCCTTAAAGAAGGAATGTATGCCGTCGTCTGAAGGAGTTCTCATATTTCACTTGGTTGGAAAAGAAATAACAAGTAGTTTCTCTTTCTACCTCACTGTGAGTGTGTGATTCTGTTTAGTGTACCTCACATGAGTTTCACTCTTCTCTCCACTCGTGTTTACACTCATTCTCACAAGTGTATCACTCTTCTCTCATAGCTCCATAATCCAGCTGTACCTGCAAGGAAAATCACCTTAGCCATCCTTAAGGAGGTCACAGGTGGTGCAATGGGAGTTCACAAATCCCCATCCTTGTTAAACTCGTCAGATGAATCTGAGTCATAATTTACAAGTTGCTAGTTTCCCTTTTAGGGTTCCAGATTTAAATTCTGGGAAGGTAAACAATGATCCAAAGAATTTAGCATAAAGATCACAGTTCCCTTCTAATGCCTGTGAAGACATTTCCTTGTGACTCATCAGGTAATATCTGAATCATTGTCAACAAGTTGTCGATCTGCGCCTATGTCAGATCCACTATCCGCAGATGCATCCAGGGGATTTAAGCCTGGGGAGGTAGACACTGACCACTGACATATGGCTTTTGGATCAGTATCCTCTCCTAACACCTGTAAAGGCAATTGGTCCACTAACGAACCTTGAACAATCGAATCTGACCTTAAAATGGTCGAAACTCTTGTTTCCGTCAACTCATCCTTTGTGTGTGTAACCTCTCCTTGTGCATCAAGAATTGATTATGTTTGAAGTGGTGACACTACATCGGATACCTTGGCCGACAGGCAAAATTCAATAGAAGCACCCTGTTGAGAGAATGAATCTAGTAACTGTTTTAGTGCCTTTTCAGCCATTACATCTTTTTGAGAAGATGTATGGGGGCTAGCAGTTGTCTCGGTTTAAATACTACTCATCTATGTATGAGACAGAGCTACTGGGTTGACTACAGAACCTTCCTTATGTGGTGCACTAGGCACTATCTCCCTCACGCTCATTCATACTACATTTAGTGGTAAGAGAGTGTTGGTTGGTTCTGTTTTTGTGTTTGTCTTTACAGTCTGGGATAGACGTTGTGGGTTTTCAACCTCATGACTGTCAATGAAAGAAAGTCATTGGAGACTGAATCTGTAACACAGAATATATGGTAATAGAGAGAAAATGATTTACAATAGTGATTTCAAAAGATTTTACATGACATAAGAAATCACTAATGTAGAAAGAAGTTTAATTTTGTTTTTCAATATGAATGAGTTTTTGATAAAACATTGATCACTTAGGGTAAAGTCTAAGTAATTCTCATTCATGTCAAAAGCTTACAAATATCTGCAACATAATGTTAACAAGATATCATTGACCGATACTTGTCAAGTACTTTAGATACTAATTGTTATATTGCATTATCAATATATCACTACACATATAAAATAATATGATTGTGCCTAGTGATAAGAGAGTTATAAATATGACGACTCTACTTATTCATGTAAAATTGTAACTGCAGTTAGAGTGTCATACCATGTCCTTGACGATTGCTTGAGCAGTATACTAGTTCATACCAACCTGAAGTGAGATTGTGAAGAAGAGATTGCATAGTCCAATAGATCTGCAGCTGCAAAGTCCATGAACTGTGGTGCACTGACTTCCTCTTTTAACTCACCAACCAGGAGTACACTTGTACACATCTTACTAGAGTACAATTCCAAGTGTAATGTGCAGCAAGTGCCTGATATGTCGTAATATTCTCAAGTCTCGTCACTGGTGCTATATGTTAGATACTGCTTCCTGATAATAACCTAGCACAATATACAAAATTTCAATGATAACATTCCCAGCTTGCAAACAGCCATATCCCTCAGATAAACCTTTGCTGTTATCTCCAAAGGTAACCATGGGGCCAGCTTTCTCAATCCACATTTGATAGCAGGGCTCTATCTCCGGTCATATGTCTTGATGATCCACTGTCAAGAATCCACACTACCGGTTACACCTGTTTAATGCCCTGCACTACAAATGGATTAGACCTTCTTCGGAACCCAAACTTGGTTGGGCCCGGCATACTTGTAGAACTGTCCTTTGTCAGGCAAAACAACATTTTTAATTTTAATTGTCTCAACTTTCTCAATGACTGAACATTTGACCTTGTAAACAGCCTTAACAAATTTCTGTTTAAGCTTAGGCACAAATGTCTCCTTTCTAGCCTTAGAAGGACTGGCAGTCTTAGACCTATCATGCTTCTTGTTATTCACATGCTGACGAGGAGTAGTCTTATCATTAGACACATGCTTACCATTAAAATAAGCATACATCATATTAAAAGCACAAGACATACAATTAGAAACACCACATGCTTTATGAGAGTGATTAACAGCAGGCAATTTATGCATGGTAGACATGGCATTATTGTTATCCAAATCATGTGTGTCTGAGTTAGTCTCAGTTGCTTTCACAACTTTGACTGGAACTTTCGACTCACTTGACTTGGAAACAATCTTCTCATTAGCATGATCCTCAGCACGTATTTCTTCTTGAATAACAGAAGAGGTCGCATCAAATGGTTCAGCAATTGATGCTTTATAGAGGGGTTCATCAACACCCTTAAGCACATGTGGTACTTCCCTCCCTTTAGCACATACATGAGGAGGGGAGTTTATGCCTAATTCTCCAATAGCAGCATTGTAATCATAACCTATTCCAGATGTTTGATTAACAGCTTGCTTACTGTAGAACTCTTTAGCCTTCGAACAAGAATTGAAGTAGGCTCTAACCTTAGTCTCAAGACCGGTGATCTTGTCTTTGAGAATAGTTTCGAGTTTTCTATAACAGTCAACTCTATTCTCTAGAAAAGATACCTGTTCTTTTAATTTGTCTTGATTAATGTGCACAAGTCTTAATTCATTGACCTCTTTCTCAAGGTCTGTGATCTGTAAACTTAACAGTTCATTATCACGACGTGCACAATCTAAGTTACCTCTTAGATGATAAACCATTTCAGCATCAGAAAGTTTTACCTCTTTTCTTGACGATGAAGCTTTTCCATCAATAGCCATAAGAGCAAGATTTCCTTCTTCTTCATCTTCACTATCAGTATCATCCCAGCTTCTTCCCTTTGCCTGATAAGCCCTTTCAGAGTTCTTTCTTACTTGCTTTGGCTTCCTACATTCTGTGGCAAAGTGTCCCAACTCATTGCAGTTATAGCATCTAATGGTGCTCCGATCAACCATCCCTGTTTTGTACCCACCACTGCTGGTGTTAGAGGATGAAGATCCACCTTTCTGGAATTTGTTGTAGTTGGACTTGTACTTAAGCTTGGGATTCCTCCTAAATCTGACATGGGAGAATCTCTTGACAATTTGGGCCATTGATTCATCTTCCAATTGCTCCAGCTCTTCCAAGGAATAAAAATCATCACTTGATTGATTTGTAGTAGGAGGATCATATTCTGCTACTAACTCATTTTCCTCACCCTTGGAAAACCGTACCATTCTTTCTAACTGTTGAGATTGTTGTTGTTGTTGACCTTCAGCTACAAGTGCATTAGATGTGCTGACCATTCTATCCTTCCCGTAGACTTCCTTCTGTTGAATCTGCTCCAACTCATAAGTTTTTAACACTCCATAGAGCCTGTCCAAAGAAATCTCACTCAGATCTCTAGCTTCTCTAATGGCAGTGATTCTATGTTCAAGATGAGCTGGCAGTGTTAAAAGGAACTTTTTGTTGACCTCCCTGATTGAATAATACTTTCCATTGATGTTCAGGTTGTTGATCAACGCATTGTACCTCTCAAACACTTCAGTAATTCCTTCTCCTGGATTTGATTTGAAATGTTCATATTCAGAGGTTAGGATTTCCAACTTGTTCTCCCTAACTTCCTATGTGCCTTCATTAATCACCTCAATAGTTTCCCACATGTGTTTGGAATTTTTACAGTTCATCACATGTCTGTTCATCAAGGGATCAAGGGAATCAATTAATATTAATTGAAGGCTGGCATCCAAGGAGGCTTCTTCCTTCTCAGCAGGAGTAAAATCTTCAGGCTCTTTTGGATAGGTTCTAGCTTCAGTAGTCACCACACCATCTATTATTACCTCCGGTTCAATAACCATCGGAGTTTTTATACCCTTCTTTAACAAGTTTGAATATTTGGGATTTGCAACTTGTAAAAATAATAGCATCTTCTTCTTCCACATGATATAATTCTCTTTATCAAATTGTGGAATTTTAACGGTTCCAACTTTATGTGAAGTCATTATGAATTTTTGAATAAATAAAAATTCAAGGAGTTGAAAAATCACAAAAGTCTAGGATCTTGATTTGTTCGTTAATCAGAAGGCTCTGATACCAATTGTTAGGTCCCAATGTGTTTGTAGAAGGGGGGGTTGAATACAAACAGTACCGAATAATCGAATTAAATGCGGAATAAAAAATGTGAAACAAAATTCAAGTTAAATAAAAATATTATTAAACTTGAAAGGTGTTACAACAACTGTATCGATTACAAGGAATTAATCTCAAATTAATTATCACAAATTTAGAATAAATTCGACATGAACTTTTTCTATTTTTGCAATAATTAGAATAAAATGCTAAACGCGATTTGAGATTAAGTTCTAGGGATTTTGATCCGCTAGATTGTTACACAAGAACAAGATAAAGATTTCTAGTTGATTGAATTTAACTTTACAATCTAGAAATCGATCTTGAAGTTTTGCAGAGAAGAATGTAATATTGTTCTGCTTCTTTTTCTTTTTTGCTGTGTTCTTGACTTCTGTTTGTTGGATTTGATATTCTTGATGGTGAATGTATTGCTTCTTCTGTCTTTTTGTAATCAACCGAATAGAATAGAGCTGGCATGACAATCCTTTTGAACTAGCAAGACTTTCGGTGAGACAATCAGTTGAGCTAGTATGACTATCAAATGAACTAGCAAGACTATCTCATTGAACTAGCAAGACAATCTGCCTCTCAGTGTAACTTTCGGTGAGACTATTGAAAATGGCCTAGCATGACAATCGGTATGACAATCCTGATTGTCATGCTAGTTCATTTTCAATTGTCTTGCTGATTTAATGCAGATTTTAATCCAATTTAAATTCTGAAAATTCCTAAAATTAATTCAGAATTAATTAATCAATTAATTCAATTAATAAATAAATTATTCTTCGCAGATACAATTTATTTTCTTAATTAAATTAGATGACTTAATTAATTAATAGAGAATTAATTCTAGTCTTCAACAGCACCCATCCTTCTGCAGATCTTCTGAAAATCACTGAAAATTATGAATCAATTCCACCACTTCAATGTTGACACTCGATGTACTGTCTGGTTCATGAGTGACTAACTTCCGTGATGTTTCTTCATGTCTTGACTTTGACACTTTGATTTTCTTCAGATTAAATCCTTGTAATTAATGATACTCTGACGAGATCTCTGTCACTTGATTAAATCCACGATCTTGATTTATATCACTGAGGCATGATCAACTTCTTGAACTTCTTCCAGTGAATTAACTCCTCAAGTCTGTAGATGAACCTTGTTTCTGAATCCTTTGACAGATATTACTTTACGAGATCTCTCTGACGGTCGATCCACTATTTACTTATTACATTCTTATTTGAGTTGAGTTGAATCCTCGAATATACAAATAGGCTATGACATATGACTTACATATAGTACACTCAAATCGAACTTTAAGAACTTAAGTAACAGAAAACAAACTTTATTGAAACAATAAACTCTGTTACAGTATGGAACTGTTACGTCTCAGTGATGAACAAATATCACGAGAGCTGTTAGGGTTACAATGAATAATCTTTTCTAATAATGATAACACTTATAGTGTAAACCCTATGTCTGTGTTTATATACTACACAGTTACAAGATAATCGCTAATTGATATGGAATATAATTCTGCTTCCTAAAATATATCAATCAGATATCTTTTCTTCCAAGTATTCCATTCTTCACGGAATTCCTTCTTCATGCATATCTCTTCTTATGTTTATCTCAATCTTCTTTCCTTTAATCAGCTACTGTCCTTATCTGATTGTCCTTCAGCACTTAAGTTCTGATATCTATCTTCTGATGATTATCTCCTGATAATATAAGTACTGATATCCTTAAGTCCTGACTTCCAGTATAAGTACTGATCAACAGTTAAGTACTGATTTATCATGTTCACGTAAGATCTGAAAGCTAAACATAAAACATATTAGCCATGACATTATCAAATATATCTAACAATCTCCCCCAACTTATAAATTAACAAAATATACAAGTTTAACAGATATTTGATGATGTCAAAAACATTAAGTACAAATGCATGAGAAATAGACTAGATAACTACAACTTACAGTCCTTAAAGTTTTTACCAATTTCAACTTCTGATAACAACTTCAATCTGTATAAATATCAGAATTTAAGCAGTTGTAGATCTTCGACTTGGCTTCTTCATTTTCTGATCTCTCTGATGTCAGGAGTTGTTCTGAGATAGTTCTTCAACAAACATTTCTCAGCATATCTTAGTTCATCAATCATTCTCCTTTTAACACCTTTAAGCTCTGCAGTATCTTCACCAGTTTGAAAGATTGCAGCTCTGAGGTCATTAATCTTTGCTTTTCTTAACTCCTGATCTAGTCTTATGACATAAGCTTTTTCTGACTCAAGATTGAATTCAAGTCCCTTTAATACCAAGATACGTTCTGATCTGTGCAGTATTAGGCTTCATATCAACAATATCACCATTGTGATCTCTGTACTTTGGAACATATCTGCTGTCAGACTTAACAGAATAAAGCCTTTTCTGTCTCTGAATCTGTTCTTTTAAGTAGTTTGCAGCAGTCTCTGTTATTCTGTCATCCACTTGAAGTAAGAAAAGTACATGCTCCAATTCTTCAAAATACTTCAAAGGAATGGCATTTTGTCTTATATGATAAACCCTACCATCTGTCATGAAATACAACATGATGTATTCTTTCAAGTAGGTATGGTAAACCATCTGTACAGATTCCAGTTGATTCAATCTCTCAGGAGTTGCTCCAATACCTGGTTCACTCAAGGAAGTTGGATCATTGGTAGTGTTGTGTACTCTTCTTTCATCAGCACTTCCCAATCCAGTTTTATCTCTAGCTTCCTTTCCAGTAACTACTCTTGCTTCAAAACCACTTGCAGTAGTCTTCAAAGATTGAGTCTGTTTTGCTTTAGTGAATCCTGGTTGGAGTGTCTTTGATCTATTTTCTGATATCAGGTTAACTTGAGCACTGTCAGAGGTTACTTGCTTCTTCTGAATATCAGAACTTACAATTTCTTGACTCTGAACAACTTGAGCCATGTCAGAGGTTGTTTTAAGAACTTTTCTTGTAGTCAGAGCAAGATCATCTTTTCTATCAGTAATTTCTTCTTCCTCAGGAGGTACATAAGGCTTGATAGGTTCACCAACCTTTTCTTTACCTTTGGATCTTGGATCTATCTGTGGTTGTGATCTAGCCAAAGTTGCTTCAGTATGTGTCCTTTCTTTGATCACAATGCCTTTAGGTTTTGGAAGTAACTTTTTACCAGAAGCTTCAGATTTAGATGTGACTTTCTCTGATTTAAGTCTGGCTTCTTCTTCCTTTAAACTTTCCAAGTCCATCCCTGGATTTTCTTGAAGAAATAACTATCTTGACATTTCCTCATCAAGATCTAGAAGTTCATCAGAACTTATCCTTTTACCAGCAGCAGAACTTATTCTTTTCCCAGTATCAGAACTTGTTATGTGACTAGCTTGTCTTGATGTAAACCTTCTACCTTGACAATGACCACTACCCATTCCAGAGGTTCCTTGGTCATCTTTTCCATCATCCTTTCCTTGCAGTGTCTTGTTGGTTGTGCATTTGGACTTAATTACCTTCTCCCCCTTTTTGGCATCAGCAGGTAATAAAATAGAGAGAAGTAGTTCCACTGAGGTCTGGATTTCAGTAAGTTGTGATTGCTGAGAAGCTTGATTTGTCAGAATTTGATCAATCTGAGCTTGTTGTTTCTCTTGAGTTTTCTCAATATAAGCAACCATGTCAATGGTAGGTTGGAAGAACTTTTTCTTATCAATTTTCCAAACTTGTTCCTGTTTGATAAAGTTCTCCTGAATCTTGTGTAGCTCGGCATGAGTATTGGAATGAAGACCTTGTAGATGTTTAGTACTCAATGAAGTGACTCTAAGCTGGGTTTTAAAATCATCAGAATTTAACATTTCATCAGCTTTAGTCAGGTGCTCAGCAAGATGTAAAGCATTTGGAACACATGAAACTGAGTTCCATTCCTTAGTCCACTCCTGACCTGCAGGAGTTTCACTCCAAGGCACTGGTGCATCCCTGATAACAAACTCCTTTACCAGTTCAGACTTAGGAAGAGTCGGTGGAGGAGTATGTCCTGAAGGACCTGCTTCATCAGCATCTACAGTTGTAGCAGCTTCACCAGTATCTCCAACATTTGCAGCATCAGAACTTAAAGAATCAGTATCTTCTGATAAGACAACAGTGTGAGTAGCAATGGAGGCTTCAGCATCCTCTAATTGCTGATCTGAGACTAAGTTCTGATCAACAGCCATATCCTGATGCTCACCTAAAATCTGATCATCAACATCTTGATGCAGAGAAGGTGTTGTTGATAACTCTGGAGTTTGAACAGCATCAGTAACAGGTGTTGTGGAAGGATTATTTGCTGTTGGAGCTTCTAAGAAAAGAATTGTAGGCACAACCAAGTTCTGAATATCAATTTCAGCACTTGTGCCTGGATCAACAAGAGACACAGATGGGGAGTTAGCCTTGTCAGATACAGCTTCCTGAGATGGAGTGGATGGAGAAGAAGTGACTGGAGCAAATTCCTTGCCTTGTGAGATCAGAGATTCCTGATCCCCTTCCTTAGCTGCTTCCTCCTCATCATCTGAAACTGGCCTTTGTGCCCTCTGTTTCTTGTACTTCCTTGTTGATTTGGATTCCTTGGGAGTTTCAGGAATTATCATACGTCTAAGCCTCTTGAGAAGCCTAGAACCCCCAATTTCAGAATCCTTCTGAGAAGTTGCTTTCTCAGTTTCAATCACCACAGGTTCTGAAGAAGGAATCTGTTCCTTAGAATCTGATTCATCTCTCAAAGTAAATCTCCTCCTCTTTTGAGGTGTTTGAGGAACAGTTTTTGTTCTCTTTGGCTTAGAGGATGGAGACTTCACAGTAGGTGCTGAAGAAGAAGGTTGAGCAGTCTGTGAAGTGGAGAGATAAAATTTGAGATAAGTTCTGAGGGTAGGTTGAGTAGAATGAGAGGTAGGTACTGAGGTTGATGGATTTTGGATGGTTGGAGGTGGTTGGACATCAGAGTAAACAGATCTATAGGTATCGGGATCAGCATTTACCAGGATCTGTTTTACAGACTTAGGAATCTGTAATGGTCTAACCATTTTCTTCTTAGTATCAGCATTTACCAGATCATTAAAGTACCTTTTTGCAACCTTAAAAGGTGGGGTTTGAGTGCTAACTAAATGAGGTTCATCAGTACAGTAAGTGTAAATAAGTTGACAGAATCTAGCAAAATAAACAACATCTCGATCCTCTGTCATCCTATCCCCAATAAAACCAATTATTCCAATTGCAAAATCAAAATGAGTTTGATGGATAATAGCATACCCTATGTGCTGACTCAGAATTGGGATAGCATCAAAATTTGAACATTTGTTCCCAAAGGCTTTGGTGATGCAATCAAAGAAGAAACTCCATTCTCTTCTGATATTAGCCCATTTCAACTGTCCAAGTTTCGTCAGACTCTTTTCATATCCTAATTCAGCCATTAACTCCCGAAGGGCTGAGTCCTCTGGAACTGAGAATGTACAATCCTCTGGAAGATGTAAAGCCCTGCGTACTGTACCAGGAGTGACTACGTAGGATGAATCACCCACTTGGAAGATAATACTGGGAGTTCCACGGTTACCACCATCATCAAAAACTCCAGTCCTCCAGAACCTCAGAACTTGTTGACTTGAAAATAATTCAGGCTGAGTTAAGGCGTACCCAACCTCACTATGTGCAAGAAGATCTTGCACAAAGTGCAATTCAGATGGAGCTTCAGCATGATCAAGAATTGTAGCATAGTTGTTTGGAACAAACTTTGCTCCATCAATGATTAAATCCTTTGGTGCCATGTGAAAAAATATTGAGATTCAAGTATGCTTGTTAGGTGTTTGAGATAATGTCTGTATGAAAAACCAACGTGAGAAAGAAGGTGAAAGAGAGTAAAAGTAAGGAGAGAGATAAAGTATAAAGAAAATAAAAGATTAAAGAAATCTTCTCTCTGTTGTACTTATACTCTGAAAAAAATGTTACCGTTGGACACCTGTCAGACATGCAGTAATAACGGTCAGTTACTGGGCTCGAGAAAATAGGAATCATTACTTACCCAGTTGCCTTGTTTCAAGGAAAAACCGTTCCATTAATCAAGAGAAACAGTTTAAATTAAAAATTTAAACCATTAGTACTGATTGAATTATTTTTCACTGCATCATTGATATTCTGAAAATACATCACATGAAAATGACCAAGATAAATTAAAGGAGTAAGTGCTGAAAATGAATCAAAACTTAATAAGAAACACAATATATATGGTCATCAGAACATCAATCAGGATTTATCAACACAAGATGAAATAACTCAGAGACAAAATCTTGAAGTAAAAATAACTTTCATTAATATATCAAGACAATACATTTATGAAATAGAAATTACATCAGTACTTATACAAGATTTTCCCTAAGCTCCTAATCCTTACGTCAACAGCTTTAGTCCTAGCTAAAAAGCCTGACAAAGCTGATGATGAAGAAGAATAGGAAGAAGACGAGATTAAGTCATCTTCTTCTTCCTATCTTCGACAAACAAGATGGCGAGTCGTATGATTCGCTCTTGCTGACGGATAGCTTCCCGCCTTTCCTCCTCCAATCGCTCCAGATGGCGATGGTAATCCATATAGAAGAATAGGAGGTGAGTTAGCACCTCCTGTGGGACAGAATCCCAGATCTCCTCAGGAATGGCTGTTACATGCCACTCCTGCTGCCAGTCGGCACAACTTAGCTCCATTGTGAAGGTTTGGTTGTTCAAAAACATGTTGTATCGAACCATTGTGTTTTTGATAGAAGAAGGAGGATAAGTGTGTGAGAAGAATGTGATGGAAAGACTGATGTGAAGTGGTTGCTTATATAGGCAAGAGAATGCCAAGAGACGCAAAGATATTTAATGCTGACAGGTAGAATTAATTCTACCTCGTCTCCCTAGACTTTGAAAAAGAATAACAGTCATTGGAAATAGGAAGCATGGTCTAGACTGCACAAGACACAAGAAACAATGGACTGTTCAAGTACAAATACCATTAATCCTAATCATAGTGACTATTAATCTTCCACTTCAACATATTCGAGTTCAAACTGAGACTGTTATCAAATTTTATTCACAGATAAGCCAAGTAAAGGATTAGACTGAGAAATCAGAACTTAGACCTATACCAGAACTTAACAGTCATCAGAACATAATTTCTTAACTCGAAAAAGGAAACCCATCTTAGTAAATACTCATACAAGTTCTGAGTTATGGACGTCAGAACTTAATCATCAGAACGTGTAACGTAGAACTTGTCCTCAGAATTTGTGGAATAATGACACAATGACTGTTTATCTAAAATAACATAGACCACCACAGAAATTTTCATCATTTAGATGGAGTGATTAGTGTGTGCATTAAGATAAAAACAGACAAAGAGTAAAGTCTGATTCACTTCAGTACATCTTAGAAATAAGGCATAACTAAAATTTTGCTAAAGATCTGTCATTGTCCTGAAACCTACTGAAGAATGAGTTTATGCATGAGTCCACCTCAACTGTTTTGTGCTAATTTTATGCATCTTTTGAAATTCTATTTTACAGTGGCTTCTCAGTGTAAGTGAGTCACGACTGTTTATCAGAATTTATGCTATTTTCAGAGTATTTCTCCAGTAATCATAGAGTGTGAAAAGTCACCAAGAAAATATTTAGCGTTTCTGATGCATATTTACTTAATACCAGCAATGCACTTGGGTCGTCCCTTCCACATTTTTACTCTAGATCTCAAAGGAGTACCTGATTTTAATCTTTGATCTTTTTGCTTTTTCTTTTGATAAGAGAGGTCTATCAGCACTTAGTACATTCGGCAGTTTTACTAGTATCAGAACTTAACAGATGAGTAGCATTATTCTAATTTGTGACTTAGTAATAAGATATACAAAGTGAACTTAACTAAGATCAGTTATCAGAATTTGCTAGTGTCATAAGATTTCCACTAAAATAATTACTTCTTCCATGGAATCATTTGTTTATTGAAGACTACTAGGTCAGTATCTAGCACAGTTATCCTCATAGGATTGAATAGGTACTAGAACAGACATATCACTTATCAGAGTTTAGAAACATATATCAGACAACAGTCAGTACTTAAAGACATTTATCAATTAAGCACAGAATACACAATGAGATTAATTCTGTAAATAATGAGCATAAAGTCTGATAACACAGAACAAGTCTAAGCAGATTTAGAGAAAGAACCTGAAACCATTCCAAGTTCATTTACCAATCTTGTAAAAGTAGCTTCACATAATGGTTTTGTGAAGATATCTGCCAACTGTTGATCTGTGGGAACAAAATGCAATTCCACTGTACCTTCATCCACATGTTTCCTGATGAAGTGGTACCTGATGCTGATGTGCTTTGTCATTGAGTGTTGAACTGGATTACCTGTCATAGCAATAGCACTTTGATTATCACAGTAAATAGGGATTTTGAAATATGTTAACCCATAATCCAGTAACTGATTCTTCATCCAAAGAATCTGTGCACAACAGCTTCCTGCAGCAATATACTCTGCTTCTGCAGTTGATGTGGAAATTGACTTTTGTTTCTTGCTGTACCAAGAAACCAATCTGCCTCCAAGAAATTGGCAGCTTCCACTTGTGCTTGTCCTGTCAATTTTGCAACCTGCAAAATCTGCATCTGAGTAACCTATTAGTTTAAAATCTGATTCTCTAGGATACCATAATCCCAGAGCAGCTGTCCCTTTAAGATACTTAAAGATTCTTTTTACAGCTGTTAAGTGAGGTTTTCTTGGATCTGCTTGAAATCTTGCACAAAGACAGGTAGCATACATGATATCAGGTCTACTAGCAGTTAGATAGAGTAGAGAGCCAATCATACCTCTGTAGTCAGTAATATCTATTGATTTACCGGTATCCTTATCCAGTTTTGTTGCAGTGGCCATTGGAGTGGATGCACTTGAACAATCTTGCATTCCAAATTTCTTTAGCAGGTTTCTGGTGTACTTGGTTTGACAAATAAAAGTGCCTTCCTCATTCTGCTTGACTTGAAGGCCCAGAAAATAGCTAAGTTCCCCCATCATACTCATCTGATATCTTGACTGCATTAGTTTGGCAAACTTCTTGCAAAGTTTGTCATTTGTAGATCCAAAAATGATATCATCAACATAAATCTGGATCAGAAGTAAGTCCTTTCCATGGTTGAGGTAGAACAGTGTTTTGTCTATTGTCCCTCTGTTGAATCCACTTTTCAGAAGAAACTGAGCTAAAGTCTCACACCATGCTCTAGGAGCTTGCTTAAGTCCATAAAGTGCTTTGTCAAGTCTGTAGACATAGTCTGGATGTTTGGTATCTACAAAACCTGGAGGTTGTTCAACATATACCTCTTCCTCCAATTCTCCATTGAGAAAAGCACTTTTCACATCCATTTGAAAGACAGTAAACTTTTTGTGAGCAGCATAAGCCAAAAATATCCTTATGGCTTCTAACCTAGCAACTGGTGCAAATGTTTCATCATAATCAATTCCCTCATGTTGAGAATATCCTTTTGCAACCAGCCTTGCCTTATTCCTTGTAATTATGCCATCACTGTCAGTTTTGTTTCTGAATACCCACTTTGTACCAACAACAGATCTATTCTTTGGTCTTGGTACTAGTGTCCAGACTTTGTTTCTTTCAAATTCATTCAACTCTTCCTGCATTGCTTGCACCCAATCAGCATCTTGAAGAGCTTCTTCCACTTTCTTTGGCTCAGTCTGAGAGAGAAAAGAATTGTAAAGACACTCATTTGAAGTACATGTTCTAGTTCTGACACCTGCATCAGGATTTCCAATTATCAAATCAGGTGTATGTGATTTTGTCCACTTCCTTGCAGATGGAAGGTTTTCTCTAGAACTGGATGCTCCCCCATGATCCATGCTATCTTCATTTTCATTTTCTGATGTTCCCCCTGAAACTATGCTCTCTGAGTTGGATTCTTCAGTATTTAGATTTTCAGCACTATCAGAACTTGGCTTATCAGAACTTGGCTTATCAGAACTTGACGAATCAGAACTTGAAGAGCCACATGCATGTTCGGATGTTTCTTGAGATGTGGTAGGATCTTGAGTATGCTCCCCCTGTATAGGTGCATCTTCCTTTAACGTAGTCACCACAGTTTCAATAACATCAGAGTTTAATCCATCAGAGTTTGCAGTATCAGGACTTAGACTGTCAGGATTTTCAGTATCAGAATATGAGTCTTCATTTTCAAATCTCAGCTGATCATGGTCAACGAAATCTTTAAGACCAGTGATCTTCTTGTCATCAAAAGAGACATTGATAGATTCCATGACCACTTTTGTTCTCAAATTATAGACTCTGAAGGCTATTGTGGAAAGTGGATATCCAACAAAGATTCCTTCATCAGCTTTTAGATCAAACTTTGATAGCTGTTCAGGATGAGTCTTGAGAACAAAACACTTGCATCCAAATACATGAAAATATTTCAGATTTGGCTTCTTTTTCTTCACCATCTCATATGGTGTTTTTCCATGCTTGTTAATAAGTGTTGCATTTTGAGTAAAACAAGCAGTCTGCACAGCTTCAGCCCAGAAATAGGTTGGAAGCTTTGCTTCTTCAAGCATTGTACGTGCAGCTTCAATGAGAGTTCTATTCTTCCTTTCAACAACTCCATTTTGCTGTGGAGTTCCAGGAGCAGAAAATTCCTGCTTTATTCCATGGCTTTTGCAGAACTCTTCCATTATCAAATTCTTGAACTCAGTGCCATTATCACTCCTTAAAATTTTCACAGAATCTTTGACCATTTTATCCAGCTGTTTGACATGATCAATCAAGATAGATGCAGTTTCACTTTTTGTGTGCAAGAAATACACCCATGTGTATCTGGTGAACTCATCCACTATGACCAACGCATACTTCTTCTTTGCAATAGACATGACATTTACTGGACCAAATAAATCAACATGTATAAGATGATAAGGCTCAAGAATTGATGAATCAGTCTTGCTCTTGAATGAAGATTTTCTTTGTTTGGCTTTCTGACATGAATCACAAAGACCATCAGGAGCAAATACTGTGTTTGGCAATCCTCTCACAAGATCTTTCTTGACCAGTTCATTTATATTGTTGAAATTTAAATGAGAGAGTTTCTTATGCCAATTCCAGCTTTCTTCAATTGATGCTCTACTTAACAGACAGATTGCAGAGCCATCAGTACTTGTTGAAAGCTTAGCTTCATAAATGTTACCACGTCTGTATCCTTTCAGAACAACTTTGCCTTTAGATTTACTCACAACTTCACAGTGTTCTTCAAAGAAATCAACATGATAACCTCTGTCACAGATTTGACTTATACTCAGTAGGTTGTGTTTAAGTCCTGAAACCAGAGCTACTTGTTTAATTATGACATTTCCAAGATTGATATTGCCATATCCCAATGTTTTTCCAATGTTGCCATCTACATAAGAAACACTTGGGCCAGCTTTCTCCACAAAGTCTGATAGCAGGGCCTTATTTCCAGTCATATGTCCTGAACATCCACTGTCCAGAATTAGAATATTTTTCCTGTTGCCATGCAATCACAAAGACCACTAATTATTAGTTTTAAGGACCCAGACTTGCTTGGATCCTTTGGCCTTATTAAGTTTGTTAACATTTACAGCGGATTTAGCATCAGAGTTTATGTTAACATTTTTCTTATCAGAATTTACATTATCAGACTTTGAATCAGAATTTACACTAGAAGGAACAATGGAAACTTTCTTCAAAGAAGGTTTTATTTGATAATAATCATAGTACAAACTATGATATTCCTTACAAGTATAAATGGAATGCCATAAACTACCACAATGAAAACAAGGATTTTGTGGTTTATATCTAACAGACTGACTCTTAACTCCTGATTTTGAAGGTAAGGAGTTAATATTCTTATTTTTCCTGCAAAAAGAAGCCAGATGGTTAGAACTTCCACAGTTATGACATGTTTTCCTAGGAGCATCAGGAACAGGTTTATAATCATTGCTTTTATTCACACCTTCCTTTCCATTCCTATTTTTCCTAGGTGATTTTACCTTGTTTGCATTCTTGACATCTTTCAGCTTATGCTTAAGCTGCTTCTTTGTCATTAAGCCTATGTTTACTTCAGCTGTCTTTTCCTGTTTTAGTTTGTCAGAAGTTAATTCCTCTTTAACTTCTGATTTCTCATTATCAGACTTTACAGTTACAAACTTAACAGGTTTTAACTTTGGCTTTTGCTTAACAACAGGCTTAATTTCTTCAGTTCCTTTATCATTCTTATTCTCTCCATAACCTAAGCCCTCTTTCCAATTTTCACTACTTAGCAAATTTTGAGTTGTTCTGCCGGAGTTAGTCCAAGTCCTGATTATCTCTCTTTCCTTTTCTAACTCAGTTTTTAGAGATTCATTCATTTTTAGCACTTCATCCCTTACATAAAAAGCATCATCTCTATCCTTCTGAGTTTGATGGAACATGACTAACTCTTTTTCTAAGAAATCATTCCTTTTCTTAAATGCAAGATTTTCAGAAGTTAATCTTTCACATGTTAAAGTTTGGTCTCTATAGCTGACAAACATGGTTTTAAGATATCTTCTCAACTCATTAATATCATCAGTATGAAAAGCATAAGTAGTCTGAGGTACCTTTGTTTCAGCAGCTTCAGAACTGCTCTCAGCACTTTCTTTATCAGCATTTGCCATCAATGCATAGTTCTCCTCACTTTCAGAGTCTGAAGTGTCTGTCCATCTTTTCTGCTTTGTGACAAGAGCCTTGCCTCTGTCACCCTTTACCTTCTTGCAGTCAGGAGATATGTGGCCTTTCTCACCACAGTTATAGCATTTAACATTGGTGTAATCTCCTCTGTCAGACTTTCCTCCTCTGCCTTCAGATCTTCTGAAATTCTTCTTATCAGAACTTATGCTTTTTCTGGAAAACTTCTTTCCCTTCCTGAACTTCCTGTATGCAATCTTAGTGATTCCTTTCACCATAAGAGCACACAGCTTCATCATCTCCTCATCAGCATCAGTCTCAGGCAAGCTTTCAGAATCTGAGTCATCATCACTCTCAGAACTTGATGACTCAGTATCAAACTTTATGAAAAGAGCTTTACCCTTGTCTTTCTTTGAGGAAGCTGCTTTGGGGAATTCTTCTTCAGCCTTAAGAGCAACTGTCTTTGACTTTCCTCCTTTCCTCTTGCTTCTTTGTTCCATCTCCAGCTCATGAGTCTTGAGCATTCCATAGATTTCGTCAAGAGTTGTTTCATCAAGATTGTAGTTGTCTCTTATTGTCGTTGCCTTCAAATCCCAGCATTCAGGAAGAACTAACAGGAACTTAAGGTTTGAATCTTCAAGATCATACTCTTTATCAACCAATGACAAATCATTCAAAAGTTTGACAAATCTATCATATAAATCATTCAATGACTCATTAGTCTTTGAGTCAAAGTGTTCATACTCTTGAGTGAGTATTGTCTTCATGTTCTTCTTAATTGTGTCAGTTCCCTGACACCTTGTTTCCAGAGCATCCCATATCTCCTTAGCAGTCTTGCAGTTGATTACCCTGTTTGACATTACATTATCAATGGCACTATGCAGTAAGTGTCGTACCTTAGCATCCTTAGCAATTGATGCTATATCCTCAGCAGTATAATCACTCTTCTCCTTTGGTACGGTCATTGCTGCTTCACCTGCAACTGCAACTGCGAGTTTGGTTGGTTTGTGAGGACCTTCCTTGATTCTATCCAGGTATTCTGGATCTGTTGCTTCCAGGAACATGGTCATCCTTACCTTCCATATGGGATATTCAGATGGTCTCAGTATGGGGACTCTGATGGTCTCATACCGACTCTGAATTTGTGTCTTTGGTGGTTCCTCAGTTGTGGTAGGCTTAGTTGGAGTTTCTGTGTCCGACATCATTGTGTTTGGATCTTTAACTGTATGTAAGTTAACAGATAGGCTCTGATACCAATTGTTAGGTCACACACACACACTGTAGAGGGGGTGAATACAGTGTATAGTACACTCAAATCGAACTTTAAGAACTTAAGTAACAAAAAACAAACTTTATTGAAATAATAAACTCTGTTACAGTATGGAACTGTTACCTCTCAGTGATGAACAAATATCACGAGAGCTGCTAGGGTTACAATGAATAATCTTTTCTAATAATGATAACACTTATAGTGTAAACCCTATGTCTGTGTTTATATACTACACAGTTACAAGATAATCGCTAATTGATATGGAATATAATTCTGCTTCCTAAAATATATCAATCAGATATCTTTTCTTCCAAGTATTCCATTCTTCACGGAATTCCTTCTTCATGCATATCTCTTCTTATGTTTATCTCAATCTTCTTTCCTTTAATCAGCTACTGTCCTTATCTGATTGTCCTTCAGCACTTAAGTTCTGATATCTATCTTCTGATGATTATCTCCTGATAATATAAGTACTGATATCCTTAAGTCCTGACTTCCAGTATAAATATTGATCAACAGTTAAGTACTGATTTATCCTGTTCACGTAAGATATGAAAGCTAAACATAAAACATATTAGCCATGACATTATCAAATATATCTAACAGACGGCTTACCGGAAACGCGATGGTAGGGAGGAGACCTGAAGAAAAATGAAGCAACAGGGGAGGATTGTGGGGGATTACGGGGAGAACAGAAGAAGTGGAATGAGGGAGAGACATGGGTGAATCGAAGGGAGAGGTTAAGGAGAGATCGAGAGATGTGTGTTGTTTTTGTGTTTTTTGTTTTCTTTTTTTTATATGATGTACAATCAATGCAGTACAAGTAATAGTACACTGGTAGTACGACTCCTGTAATGCATATATTGAAAATTCTGAGACCCGGTTAATCCCGAAATTCAAAACTAACAGACAAAGGTGAACGCGAATATATTTTTGAAAATTATGGAAATAATTTTAAAATGTCGTAAATATCCCAAAGTTTACAAAAACATAAATTTCGTAATTTTAAAATAATTTTTAAAACACAATTTATACCCGTATTTCTCATTTAACGAACCGAGGTGTACTTAAAACAGATTCAGAAAATCATGAAAATAATCTTAAAATATTACAAATATCCTGAAGTTAATAAAAACATGAATTTTGAAATTTTAAAACGATTTTTAAAATGCACTTTATATCCGCTTTTATCAATGAAGCGAAACAACGAGCGAGTGAAATTATTCCCGAAAATTTCCAAAATAATTTTAAAATTCCCGGAATATTCCAAACTTAAATAAATATGAGTTTCATAATTTTTGAAGAATTTTAGAATTAAATATGGATTTTACCATTAAACATACCCAGAAAATCATTTAAAGATAAATAATTAATGAAATATTGATTTCTCAATTTTATAAAATCCTAAAAATAGTTATTGTAATTATAAAATCATAAAAAAAAATTAGAAATATTCCCGATATTTATGCAAATAAATTTGCACTAAATCCACTTTTTGAAAGTGAAAACAATTCAATATGATCCCATAATTAATCGCGCGGACAACCCGGTATACTATAAATCACATATGCATAATAATCAAACAACACATAGCGGTCAAAACCAACACACATATTTTATTTATTTAATAATTTCCATAAATGCATAATTAAATAATTCAAAAAGATTACACGAGTCGTTATAATGTCTATGTCACCACTGCATGCTATGTCTGTTATTTCTCAACAGAATCCACATGCACATTTTGCAAACATGCCATATGTTAATAATCCTTACTTTGCTGTATTTAGTATGCCTCAAATGTCATACAACATGCCTATATGGAATAATATGTTTGCACAATCTATGCCTTATCAAATTCAATCAAATGTGCTAAATGATTCTGTGACTAACCCTACACTTCAACCAACTACATCTGAGATCAAAGTTGACTCAAAGTTACCTAAGTCAAAAGGTGCAGGAAGTGTAAAGTCTAGGAAAAAGACTAACATGGCTGGACCCAAGGAAACTTGGGTACCAAAATCAACTTGATTTGATTTTGTTGTGTGCAGGGAAAAAGAAGGAATCTATGGTACTTGGACAATGGTTGTTCAAGGCACATGACAGGAGATTTCACCCTGCTCACAGAATTCAAGGAGAGAGCTGACCCTAGCATAACCTTTAGAGATGACAGCAAAGGGTTCACTATGGGATATGGCTTGATTTCAAAGGAAAATGTCATCATTGATGAAGTTGCATTAGTTTATGGTCTCAAACACAATCTATTGAGCATCAGTCAACTATGTGACAGAGGGAATACTGTTTCCTTCAATTCTAAAGCTTGTGTTGTCACCAGTAAAAAGGACAACAAAGTGAATGTGTACTTGGCTGACTTCAACTCTACAGATGCAGAATCAATCACTTGTCATTTCAGCAAAGCAAGTCAAGATGAAAGTTGGCTTTGGCACAAGAAGCTGTCCCATTTGAATTTCAAGACAATGAATGATCTAGTCAAAAAGGACTTAGTTAGAGGAATGCCTCTAGTGGAATTCTCAAGGGATGGACTGTGTGATGCTTGTCAGAAAGGAAATCAAAAGAGATCATCATTCAGTAAGAAGCTTGAATCAGCAATTGATGAACCATTACAACTGCTACATATGGAACTTTTTTGACCAGTCAATGTATTATCAATTTCAAGGAAAAGATATTGCCTAGTGATTATAGATGATTTCTCGAAGTTTTCATGGACCTATTTTCTTGAATCAAAGGATGAAGCTAGTGAAATCATTATCAATCATATCAAGCAAGTCAACAACCATCCAGATTTCAAAGTAAGGAATATCATGAGTGACAATGGAACTGAGTTCAGGAATTCTACCATGAGGTTGTTTTGTGAAGAAAATGGGATCCTGCATGAGTTCTCAGCTCCAAGGACTCCACAACAGAATGGTGTGGTGGAAAGGAAGAACATATCACTAATTGAAGCTGCAAGAACAATGTTTGAAGAGTCAAAACTCCCAACATATTTTTGGGCTAAGGCTGTTAACTGTGCATGTTACACTCAGAATATTTCTCTAATCAATCAGGCAAAAGGCATGACTCCCTATCAATTGTTCAAGAGAAAAAAACCAACCTTAAACTTCCTTCATGTCTTTGGTTGCAAATGCTACATTCTAAGGAACCAACCTGATCACAAAGGCAAGTTTGATGCAAAGGCTGATGAAGGAATATTTGTTGGTTATTCTGCTGGAAAATCATATAGGGTCTACAATCTAAGAACCAACATTGTTATGGAATCTGTGCATGTTGTGTTTGATGATAAAAAGATTGATGGACTAACAGATGAGGGACATCAGATGAGGGACATCATGAAGGACTCAAATTTGACAACATTGAGATATATTGTGATGATAGTGAAGATGAGAATGATGGAGAAGACACTTCAAAAAGGATTCAAAATCTGCCTTTGGATAATACACAAAATGTTGTATCAGTAGAAAGTCATAATTCAGCATCCGTTGACAGAAGTAATGCAGCATCCGTTGAAAGACAAAGTGCATCATCTGTTGAAGTACATAATGGAGCATCCGTTGATCATAGTTCATCAACGGATAATCAATTTACATCATCAGTTGATAGAACTCCCAGTTCCTTGCAAAGGACCAATAACTCAGGGGGAGTTTCAACCAATCAACACTCTATCTCACATCATGACAATACTGAGGCAACCTCATCTAGAGCTAATCTACCACCTCAAAGGAAATTGACCAAGAATCATCCTTTTGAACTAATCATTGGTGATGCAACATCTAAGGTGCAAACTAGAAGGGCTACTCAAGATGAATGTCTATACAATAGTTTTCTATCACAGGAGGAACCTAAGAGAGTGGAAGAAGCTCTATTGGATCCAGATTGGATTTTAGCAATGCAAGAAGAGCTAAACCAATTTGAGAGGAACAAAGTATGGAAGCTGGTACCCAATCCAAAGAACAAAAGTTCTATTGACATAAAATGGGTATTCAAAAACAAGATGGATGAAAATGGCATTGTCATAAGGAATAAAGCTAGATTGGTTGCCAAGGGCTACTCTCAATAAGAGGGAATAGACTTTGATGAGACATTTGCTCCTGTTGCAAGACTTGAAGCCATCAGAATTTTTCTAGCCTATGCAGCCCATGCCAATTTCAAAGTCTATCAAATGGATGTCAAGAGTGCATTTCTGAATGGAGAATTGGAGGAAGAAGTTTATGTGAGCCAACCTCCAGGGTTTGAAGATCCAAATTTTCCAGACCATGTGTATTATCTGTTGAAAGCACTTTATGGACTAAAGCAAGCACCTAGAGCCTGGTATGAGACTTTGTCAAAATTTCTCCTAGATAATTACTTCACAAGAGGTACTGTTGACAAAACTCTTTTCTTTAGAAATATTAATGGCTCTACAATACTTGTTCAAATTTATGTAGATGATATTATATTTGGTTCTACAGATGATAAACTTTGTAAAAAGTTTGCTAAGTTAATGCAAAGTAAATATGAAATGAGCATGATGGGAGAGCTAACTTATTTTCTTGGTTTACAAGTTAAACAAGTTAGTAGTGGAATTTTCATTAGTCAAACTAAATATATTAATGATCTTTTAAAGAAGTTTGACTTAATGGAATGTTCATCTGCAAAAACTCTCATGGCCACTGCCACTAAGCTTGAATTAAACAAGGCTGAAAAGTCTGTGGACATTACAAGCTATAGAGGCATGATTGGTTCACTTCTATATTTAACTGCTAGTAGACCTGATATAATGTTTTATACATGTCTTTGTGCTATATTTCAAGCTGGTCCTAGAGAATCTCATTTAGTTGCTATTAAAAGAATTTTCAGATATCTCAAAGGGACTCCAAATCTAGGAATTTGGTACCCTAGAGAGTCTGGTTTTGATCTAATTGGCTACTCAGATGCAGATTATGCAGGTTGCAAAATAGACAGGAAAAGTACAACTGGCACCTGTCAATTTCTAGGGAATAAGCTTGTGCATGGTTCAGTAAGAAGCAAAATTATGTTTCTACATCAACAGCTGAGGCTGAGTACATTGCTGCTGATAGTTGTTGTGCACATATATTATGGATGAGGAATCAACTATTTGACTATGGGCTAAATATTGACAAAATTCCAATATTCTGTGACAACACAAGTGCCATTGCCATTACTGAAAATCCAGTGTAACATTCAAGAACCAAGCACATTGACATCAAGTATCACTTCATAAGGGAACATTTGATGAATGGTACAGTGGAACTTCATTTTGTTCCAAGTAAAAAAAAATTGCAGACATATTTACCAAGCCACTTGATGAATCAACATTCACAAGATTGGTAAGTAAGTTAGGTATGCTAAAGAGGAACCTATTTATTGGGACACCATCAAATTACCTACCTTCCTAACTACTTCTCCACCACCAAAGAAACTGAAAAGAAAATCCAAATCAACACCTCCTCTAACCTCAAGTAAATTCACTCAGAAACATAAACCTAAGCCTAAGCCACAAGTCTCAAAGGATGATTATGTTCACATTTGTGACATAAAAGAACATACAGATATTGAACTCTTCCTGGATGAGCTGGAGGAAGTAAGGGGAATAAATGCCTATAGACAGCTACCGGAAAGGCTAGTGTTCAAGTATAAAGGAAGTGTGGAAAGGACTTGGCCTCTTCAAAGAATTCTAAGTGAGGGCTACTCTACCTTGATTAGAGTCTACTCAGCTATCAAAAGGGATACTGGCTTTACCAGGACTGCCAAAACTGAGATTCTCAACAAGATTGCCAGCATAAGGAAGAATTGGTGGGAGTCAAATTCCTTGCCTAGAACATTACTCATCCCTGAGCATGGAATTACAATTCATAAATCACCTCATTGGTTGATGGAGTTCAGAGACAATAAAGGAGTCAGAAGATTTTTCAGACTTGAAGACCAGCTTAAAATTGCCAGTAATGAAACTCTCAAGGACATGCAATCTAAGTTGGATATCAGTGAAGAAGATGAAGCTGAATTCTACAGAAAACTCCAACTCCAAGTAGAGGAAAATGACAGGAGACTAGGGAAGAAAACAAGGGAACAAAGGAAAAGAAAATGATTTGCTCAGACTAAAGGAGTACCCTTGAAAATACTGTAAATCTTTAATTCTATCTCAGTACATACACTTTTGCAGCACTTTTGAAATTTTACTTGATTTCTACTCATATATTTGTTAAGTGTTTTATTATCATCAAGTTAACCCTGAATTTATGCCTACAATTCTAGTAGACATAAATATGGGGAGATTGTTAGGAATATATGTATTAGTTTGATGATAAGTTAAACAAAACACTTAAGTAGAAATCAAGTGTTTGTAGCCTCAACGGATAAGACCATCTTGACTATCCATTGATGGAGTAGCTTTACTTAGAAATAAGTTTAGTATTGTCGCACATTTCAGTCTCTATATTTAAGTTATAATTCGTAGAAGTTGTGGGAAATTATAAGTCATGTTGACTACTAGTGGATATGCAAATAGGAGGGCTAATTGTAAATATTTCATGCCTTGTAATTTTGTGTAAATGAAGTAGTATCAACTGATAGATTAAAGGCCTTCAACGGATGAGAAACAAAGCTTCAACGGATGTCTCTAAAGCTTCAACGGATAATATCCATCAACGAATGAATGCATCAACGGATAAAGCTTCAACTGTTAAAGCATCAACGGATGTCACTAAAGCATCAACGGATGAAAACTTCAACGGATGCTCAGTTCCATAGCAGTTGATAGTGACAATTCATAAGCTGATAGAGGCACATGGGTTGACAGAGACAATTGGAATGTGGTAGCCTCTTGGAGGAATCAAGAAAAAGCAGCATTTCCATTCTGGTGCAAACAAGGAAGTATTCAAAGATTCACATATTATCTTAGATTGCATTGGATAGAGAAATGAAGAAGAAACATGTGAAGAACTATTTTATAATTGTATTTTATCTTTGTCTTCACTTGTAAACTTGGTGATATATAAACCAAGTTGTAGCTAGTAATTAGATGTGAATTTTCCAGAGCTGTTTAGAAAAACATAGAGAGAAAATCATCTAGTTTGTACTAGGAAGCAGCTGTGATCAATTCTTTGTATCACAGATTTTCTGAAATACACATCTCTGGTGGAACAACAAATCCACCAGAAAAGTTTTTAAAAGCCTTTGTGTTCTTTACATTTGTGTCTTGAATATACATCTGTCTGCACTTGCTCAAAGCAATTCACACATATCTGTTCATCATACACTTAGCTTTTGAAACTGCTCAAAACTTGAAAAAGTTTTGAGATTTACATTCAACCCCCCTTCTGTAAATCTCATTGTTAGTTCCTTGGGAATAACAATGGTTGCACACCCTAAAATAATTACTTGACCATAATACCCTTACATATTCTCCTTTCATTTTAATTTTTGTCAATTCATTTATTATGTTGCTCCAGTCTAATTTTAGTTAACATTTTAATCACTATTATTATAAACTTATTATTAATATAAATACCAAGAGATATTATTTTTAGAAATTAATATTTTGTGTCCAAAACAATATAATTGATAAAGATAATTCAAAAATAAATGTTGATTTAAATAAATTAAATTTACCGATTTATTATATAAATATTATATTCAGAGTAAATGCAAATTGAAATGAATGTCATTGTATTAATAAAATGAAATATTCCGAGAATATTTCAGTGTTCATGACTTGTACATAATTTTTTTTTATTTCAGTTTAATCCTTAAAAAATATTCTAAATACATCATTAATAAGGCGGGGCCATCAAAAAAATTCAAAAAGTTTGATATACATCCAAAAAAATTTGCATTTGTATCCTAGAAAAATCGAATATTATATGTATTCGAAATAAAGTAGATAATATATGTATCTCAATCCGACAATTATGAATATGGACACAGACATATGCATACATCTGTATCTGAATTATTTGTTTGACAACCTTGACTTGTATGATTGTATTGGTATAGTACTTTTTTCGTATCTCTCATTTTTTTTGCATTCCGAAAAAAGTGTCTGGCACGCTTTTAAGGCACATATAAAGTATAGTTGCATAACTTCTTTTTAAAATTTTATTTTTTTGAATAAAAATCTAAACATTCAATTTTTTTTTTAAAATCATAAAATCGTAAAAAGTAAGTTATTCAACTATATTTTTCATGCACCTTAAAATTTGTGTCTAACAGCCTCTCCATTAAGAAACGAGGAGAACGGAGAGAGTGACTTTTTTACGTATAATATAAAATGAAATAAAAGGTATATTTAAGAGAATTAATATAAATATAAATTAGAAAATTAAAAATAAATATAAAAAAATTGTATAATAAAAGGCAGAAAGATAGCCGGAATGATGACATATGAGATTGGATGTGTAACAGCTAGAGATGCACAAAAAGCCCGGGCCCGAAAATCTGGCCCGGCTCGATCCGGTCAAAACCCGGCCCGGTTAAAGCCCGGCCCGGTCCCGGCCGGGGCTTCGGGTCTCGACGGGCCCTATATTTTTAGGCAAAGCCCGGCCCGGCCCGGCCCGGCCCGGTTAAAAGCCCGGGCTTCGGCCCGGCCCAGCCCGATTAAAAGCCCGAAAAAGCCCGGTTATAATATGATTATTCTAATATATTTTCTTATATATTTATAAATTCACATTTACTATAAATATAAATAATACTTTAAACACATATATATTTACATATTTGTGATTAATAATATTATTAATATACTTCGTTGCATAAATAATGAAAGAAAATATAATAGGTACACTATATATATTTGGATATCATTATTATGAATATTTGGATATCATTGTTATCATAACAATGATATCATTGTTATCATTGTTATCATTGTTTTGTTAACAATGATAAAACATATTATTTTATAAACATGTTTATTTTTTGCCGAGTTTAAATGTTTTTTCAACGAAGTAATGTTTTCATAAAATATTTCATGTAAACTAATACATTTTTACGATGATCTAGTTGCTAACACATGTATTCTTCGGAATCTCTAATAATACTCGATCCGATTTAAATTAGAAAAAAGCCCGGCCCGATCCGATCCGGCCCGAAAAATGGCCCGGTTAAGCCCGATTCGAGAGTCCAAACGGGTTCTGACATTTCCGGAAAGCCCGGCCCGGCTGGTTAAAATCAAAACCCGAAAAGTTCGGTCCAATCAAAGCCGGGGTTTTTAATGCCGGTCAAAACCCGGCCCGGTCTCTAGCAACAGCCAATTTGGGGGTGCGCATAATCCTCTAAATCTTTTCCGGGGACGGAGAGATGGCGTTAAGTTTGTCGTACGGCGTGTTAAACACCTCACTCCATCACTTATCCAAACCATTCTTTCTGAAACCTCGCTACCTCCGCACCCTAATCACTTGCTCCTCCTCCTCCTCTTCCAACAAATTCAACATCAGTTTTGCCCCTCCCAAGCCCAAACCCAACAACCCCACTCAACACTCTGACTCTCCCGAGGATTTCGCACAACAACTCTACATTCCCTGGATTGTTCGAGATGAAAACGGCAATCTCACTCTCCAATCCACCCCTCCAGCCCGTCTACTCCACGCTATTTCTGATGCTAAAACTGGCTCCCCTGTCTCCAACACCAAGACCAAAAAAAAGAAACACGAGGGTTTGAGTACGCCCGAACCCAAACATTCCAAAGCAGCTCGCAGGTTTTACAATGAGAATTTTCGGGATCCGCCTCAACGTCTCAGCAAGGTTCTCGCTGCTGCTGGAGGTCAGTTGCTGTAATTGTAACCTCGCTTTTTTATTTTTGACTAATATGGCTTATACCCGTACAATTCAGTATCCGCTAAGAAATTCTCGGGTGAGCCAGAATCGAATCCACAAACTGTTAACCACCTATCCAATCGGCCAACCTCGCTGATTTATTACTCCTTTTTAATTCCTAAATTTATGAATGTTAATTTACATATGTTTTGTTGTACTGTACATGCCTTATCAGTGTAGTAATGTTGGTTAATTTTGTTAGTGGCGTCGAGACGTACTAGTGAACAGCTAGTTTTTCAAGGCAAAGTTACGGTTAATGGTTCTGTCTGCAATGCCCCTCAGGTTAGAAACCTGGTTCAGCTCCGTGTCAGAATTTTTGTTTTACATTTTAGTTGAGATTCTTGAACCAATTACAAATATTGTACAAGGTTCTTTTTCCCCTATTAAAGAATATTAATATGGGTGTGGTGTCACATTAATTGGCAAATTTGGTCAGACTAAAGTTGATCCTGCTAGGGACATAATTTATGTTAACGGAAATCGTCTTCCCAAGAAACTTCCACCAAAGGTCTATCTTGCTCTCAACAAGCCAAAAGGGTTTGTCTTCTCAACTACTTTTTTTCATGTTTACCATCAAATTATGTACTTGTTGAGAATTTGTATATAATTTGCATTTTAGGTACATATGCTCATCGGGCGAGAATGAGACTAAATCAGTTATATCGCTGTTTGATGACTATTTAAAAAGCTGGGTATGTTTAAATATTTATTGTCCAAACTGTCTTGCTAGGAGTTTACGGGTAGTGTAATGCCTTTATTGTTGTCGTTGTTCATTCTTACTGTTGCTCATCCAGGACAAAAGAAATGCTGGACAACCAAAACCACGCCTTTTTACTGTCGGACGCCTTGATGTTGCCACAAGTGGGCTCATAATTGTAACTAATGATGGCAAGTATTGGAAAAATTCAAGATTTTATGACTTGAGATTTCATGAATGATAACTTGGATTAACTGTAGACAGCTGATTACTTTTGCAGGAGAATTTGCTCAACAAATTTCACACCCTTCCTCTAGTTTATCAAAGGAGTAAGTTTCCTTTTATTTTATTTTATGGGCTTTTGTATTTTTTAGTTATTTAGATGATTTTACATGTATTGCAATTCTAAGGAATTCGTTATAAAGCTTTAGACCTCTTGCAATACATGAATATAAAGTTGGAATAGCACTTAACCTATAGCACAAGTGTTGTTTTATTTTTTGCCAATTGTATTTGTGCTATATGTTGTTTCAACATATGATTTTATTTAGATGGATATGTAGATAGACTTCATTGGCATGATGCTAAGTCGTGTTTTGATGATCTACTTTGGACTATTTGTGGTTGTAGATACATTGCAACAATAGATGGTGCAGTCAATAAGCGGCATTTGGTAGCTATCAGTGAGGGGACAGTTGTTGATGGTGTACATTGCACCCCGGATGCTGTGGAACTACTACCACAACAGCCGGACATATCTAGAACTCGAATTCGTATTGTGGTAAATTAAATACATTTGGTTTTTGCATTTAACTGAAGATGTTAAGTTCTATTTGACACCTGTTTTGTGAATTGGAAGAGAGAAAACTGTGATTAGTATGCAGACACACACACACACATATATATATGTATACACATACATCCATATATAAACATATATTTATTTATTTTTTTCTTTTCTTTTCATTACTTACCATGAAGAGCATGAGCTCTTTTTGAAAGAAAAACAGAACATACTTACATATATGTTTATTTATTTTTAAAACTTACCATGAAGTTCATGAGCCATGAGCTCCTGTTATGAGGATAATAGAACTTGGTTTATATGCTTGGAATAGTATCATTATGTCGTGGAATTTTTCTTATGTTATACCATGCCCCTTCCTCGAAAGTCCATCTTGGATTTGCAGACCAAGATGAAGAGTGGACCAGTACGCGCCCCTAGCAACTATTTGGTGTGTTTATTATATGAGTTGTGGGACATGACCCTCTATACGTGTCAATTTTTTCCTGTTAATTTTTTATGTAGTTTTTGTAATATTGATCACATATTTGAACTATGGAAATGGCTTCTATGTTATTTGATGTTATTTCTGACGCATCCATATCATGCATGTATTTTGTAGTTTCTAATTTTGTTATGTGATGCACATCTTAATGAGATTGTTATTAGTGCTGCTTCCTTTTTCTTTTGCATCGCTGTTAATGTTGATTATATGTCCAAAATGATGTCCGGAAGCATTGAAAGGCTACGCCGAAAACGTTGCTCGACTCATTGGATATTGGTTTATGTGCTTGAGTCAGGGTAGATGGCATAGACGTTGCCATTTCAGCCTTTTGATGCTTTTGCACAACATAACAAAATGAGAAACCACAAAATACAGACGTGGTATCAATACATCAAAAAATAACATAAAAGCCATTTTTTATTTCAAATAAATGTAATCAATACAACAGAAACAAATAACAGGAAAAATAATGACGCAAAACTAAACCGAAAATCAGCCGCCCCTGCCACTTACTAGCCGAAGTTTTTTTCAAAATTTCTAAAACTACCCAGAATTAGTATAGGCTTAAACTCAAATTTAATTGAAATTTGACGCTAGTGGCACATTGGACTCGGCTCGGAGTGCAATGTGAACTTTCAAACTTTCCTGAAAGAGCCTACCAAAATTTAATCTAGTGTTGCTTGTCGTGGTAACGTAATGTTGCTCAAGTCCTACCTGTGGTAGTTTTTACCATTTAAATTTGATTGTAGTATTTTCACCAAAGGACCAACTATCCGCCAAATGTTCCTATGCCAGTGACATTAACTGCGGGGAGAAAGTCACCTTAGCACAAGAGTGTCTGTGCGTATAAAATTTTTACACTTTAACCTCGTATAAGGAATTCGTTATGTCCGCTAATATTTTAGACAGATCACTTTTGGCTTGCAGAACAAGTCTTTTGTTATGGGGTTTATATACACTATTGGCTTGTCTAGACGAACGAGACTCTGCCAAGCACACCATGCATAATGGAAGTCGGGACATGGTCTATGCTCGCAGCATTTAGTGAATTTAGTCATATTATTATCTCGAAACAGTTAGCTGGGAAATCATGTTGAGATAATTCGAGAGGTAGGTTATCAGTTATCACATATAAGATTAAAGCTTCCACAAAGTTCAAATATTTAGAAAATTATATATATATATATATATATATATATATATATATATTGAACCCTGTTGTCTGGAAAAGTCATCGTGCTTGTACTTTAGTAACAATAGTCAACTGCCTAAATGAGTAACTGCATCAGATCTTTTGTTACTTTTTGTAGTCAAATAATAATTATGAGAACATGTAAGACGAGTTGTAACATTCCAGTCCCACCCGAAACATGGATTTCTCATATTGCATCACATAGGCAAACTTTATATCTTATAAGTGAGGGTTAAGAATAAGTTTTTAATTAATTACACACGACCGCATCAGGAATCGAACTCTTGACCTCCCGCAAGGGGGACAAGAGCTCAACCACTGCACCAACCCTTTATTGGCACAGTTCGACAAATTATCTTCTTGTATGTGTGCATTTGCTTTTGCATTAAATCTTATAAGTGAGGGTTAAGAATAAGTTTTTAATTATTTGATCCTATATTTCTGCAGGTTCACGAGGGACGAAATCATGAAGTTAGAGAACTTGTGAAAAATGCAGGACTTGGTGTTAGTTTCTGTTCTTAAAGAATTATTATTTTATATCCAAAAAATTGCTGCTTTACATGACTTATATTGAAATTCGAAGTTTAAAGAAGTGTTAAGAATAAGTAAATGGTCGACAGACCCAGCATATAACTCTTCTAGGCGAAAGTGTACTCGCTTTAAGCAGAGCCTAGACACCTCATAATAGAGATAGTAAAGCCTTAAAGAGGTCAATTTTGGTGTGATCTGGCTCAACCTGGATCTTTTGAACATACACTAAAGAGAACTCTGATTATCCTTATTATAATTTGAGCATTTAAGTTGTATATAAGAAAAAGTTAGCAAATGGCATCAATTAGTCATCTAGTGCACGGTGGAGCTTGAACTCTTTAAGTAAAAAATTAGTGCTATTCCCCAATATCATAATATGTATATATTGAGTATTGTTGACAGCAGTCAAGTACTTGTTTAATGTAAGTTGTGTGATAATGTTTGATTCTATTCCATAAACTTGAATAAAACATTAGACCTAGTATACCTGATTAAACAGAAGCAGGAGGCGTTTTTCTTTGTTACTAAATAAGGAGAGCGGTAGTAAAATCAATCAGGAAGGCTAGTTGCCATGTTCTCATGCCAGATTTGTTCACCGCAGCTCAAATCTGTTTGTTCTAACCCATGTATATTTTGACCTGAACTATTAGAGGTAGGTTAGAATAATGAGACCTTTGTACGAACCTGATTGGAGATGGTACTAAATGATATTCAAACTCTTAATTGCTCGTCAGTTTAGGTTACAAAGTCGACTGCAGAAATTTACATTTTCCTAGCATGTTTAGGATGCAGGTCTTTCCTGTTTGTTCTGAAAGCAAGGTATGGAAGTATGGAAAGTAACAGTATAGTGACAGTTTACCATTTTCTGCATTGTAATGTCATACTCTGGATACAACCTACTCTATTAGTGTATTGTTTCTATGGAGTAATAAGTTAAATCGCTCGTCTTTCGCAATTACTAAGTCCACTATCTACTTCCCACAGATCTATGCATTAAAGCGTGTACGAATTGGAGCCTTCAGGCTTCCACCTGATCTTATGTAAGTACTATCTTCATATTTGTGTTGTTTTTTGGATTATCAGTCACCATTTTAAATTGTTTAATGAAATTGAAAGGGACAAGGAAACAAGGACAATGCTCCATTATACACATACACCCTTCGCTCCCGAATCATCTATATTAATTTACTAGTTGTGTGCTTAAATGACAAGTAAAAACCATGTGTATATATCTGCATAGTGCATACAATACATATTTGATTCTACATTCATTTTTTAGTTATGTTTTTATTTAAGAATATGAGTGTAATATTAGCATGTGGACTGGATTGTGTCACCTATCTTGCAACCAGAACATCTATCTTGCAACCAGAAGATGCTCTTGCAGCTAAAAATGTAAAGTAGTGATTTTTGTTGCCCAATTTCATATATTATATCCTGGTTTCCCAAGTCCCTCGAGTTTCATTTACCAATTTCATATATTAAATCCTGGTTTCCCATTTGCAAATGTCAAACCTAAGTTTCAATTATGGGTTTTTATATTTGTGCTTTCCTCTTTCCAGAAGACTTATAGCTGATTTACGTTATTTTAAGATGCTCATTCTCGAACTAGGAAGCACTGTAACTGCATATGTTACAATATTTTAATCACATCTAGGCTGACCAAGCTGAGGTTATGTAAAGCCATAAGCTAGTAGTGACTTTTCTTTTTAACCTTCAACGCTGCTGCTCACATATTATTTTCAGATTAGCAGCCCAAAAGAGAAGCTTTTTATTCTTATTAACATTTGCCACTCGCAACATATACAAAGCTGTTGCTCAAATATTATATTTAGTTGAGCAGTCCGAAAGGGAAGCTTTGTTTTTTAGTAACATTTGATATCGACGACATATTGACTACAGGAATTTAGTTTTGGGACTTGATCTGAAATTACCCCAGTAATTATAATATCAGAAAAATTGCATATCGGCTGATGTTGGTCAATAAAAGTTTGCCTGTGTCTTCTAGTCTGACCTACATAATGCGAATTGATATTGGTCCATAGAAGTATATTTCTTAGCTAACCTAAAATATGGAAATTGATTAAAATGGGTAGCAAATCATGCGTCCTCTGTTTTGTATGTTGTAGACTGCCCTAACTATTTGTATATATTAATAAACTTTTTTCACGCCACTGGCTTGACAGAATGTATATACATTAATATACTTTTTTTACGTCACTTGCTTGACAGAATGAAGATCATAAACGTAAAGCATAAACCTGATTGGTACAATTTTTCTTTTCCAACAAATGAGTCAGTTTTGCTATGTTGTTTTTGCAGTCTTGGGAAGCATATGGAATTGAAGCAAACTCATCTTAAAGCATTGGGTTGGAAGAGTTAGAGAAATAGATAAAAAGCAATTTCTGCACTATGCCGCTCTAATGAAGTGGAAGCATACTGATAAAATATCATTTAGATCTTACTGGTGTCTGCCTACTTTGCCCATATCTATGAAATTTTTGTTCCTTGCCGTAAGCATTGAATGAAGAATTGTAAGTGAGGGGATAAATTCTGCTTCCCATTCTTCCCGACAGCCACAAAGGAAATAGCAACAGTAAAGTACAAGATTGCGACAATGGTCATATCTGCCAAAGTTCAGTTCTCATGTAAGTAAGCGTAGATCTTAGATACGCTGTATTGCTATAAGTGCAGACAGATGGACGGTAACATTTGTTACACGGTTGTACTCCCAGTGGACGAACTTTATGATTTACTTTAGTTCCAACTGCATGTATACTATTCAGTTGATTCCCTGGTATTTCTAGATCGACCTTTTGTTTGGGTATTTATATATTTTTGAGTGTAAGGGGACGGGAGGGAAAACGGAATCCTAGACCAACATTAGGACTTAGGAGCTCGCATGATGGCTGTCTAATTCTATATGCAGTACAATTTTTTCCCACATATATGCATATACTACTGTCAAATACCTTTAAATTGACACATTTTTTGAGATCTCAATTTGGATCCAAAATTATGTGGCCTCGTGTTTCAGTTGGTAGTTCTGTTATTGTTTTTAGTCGTCATAGGTATAACCTAATTAGTTTTGGCCAAGCAGCCGGCGATGTGATTCTTCCTCTAAAATATATAGAAATAGACACCTGTATTTACTGTATTTTGTGCTTTGAGCTACCGGATTTTGTTAAGGTCAAATATATGCAGGATGATAGGGCGGAAGTGTAAATGAGTCTAATTGTTTGTGAGTTATTTGAGTTCAGCCCGTGGAATATCCCAAGTTGACTTAACAAAGATC
This sequence comes from Apium graveolens, assembly GCF_009905375.1. NCBI lineage: Eukaryota > Viridiplantae > Streptophyta > Magnoliopsida > Apiales > Apiaceae > Apium > Apium graveolens. The sequence goes on from NC_133657.1 coordinate 79,831,040, forward strand.
GGTTCGAACTTGTACTATTCAAATTTTTCTTGTGCTCAAGCTTAAACTACCCGGCTCATGAACATAATCGAACTTTCAATAATATTTATTAATATTTAACATACATAATCGAGTTAAAGGTCGAACTTATAATTTTATAACCTCCATCAACATTTTGTAGATTCATATACAAACTTTGAGTTTCGAGCTTAAAATTCATGGTTAGATTGGACTCGAGCTTTAAATTTATGATTCTATTGGGACCAAAACATGAATCCAGGTTATAGAACTCAAAACCTGGCAGTACACCGGACCGGGCTCAGCTTTAATTACTCCACTATGTACTGAATCTGAAAACCCCAGTGTCCAGTGATGGCTCGTAGGCTGCAGCTTGTGGCTTCTGATGTTGACGAGCTGTTTAAAATTATTGTAAACCCAAGTGATACACAATCAATCACATGTTAAGTCTAGATTTTGGATTTTGCGATCCTACTTTCTAATTATAAAAAATGACAGCCTGTGATGTGTATTCATTCAAGTTATTTATGATCATCTTGGTAAGAAATTGGTATACTACTTTGATCAGCGGTCCTGGTATGCTTTTTTTGATTTTTTTTTTAAACGGGGACGGTAAATTTACATGCTCGTATATATTTAATACTCCCTCTATTTTTATATAACAGTTAATTTAGAAAAGTCAGCATGTTTTTAATTAATGATTGTTCCCGTTTTTTAATAGAATAAACATGAGTTGTTTCTTCCTTAATCCTTTTTTAAAGTTTCACGATTTTATCAATGTACGAGTGACCCCTTTTATTATAGGCAAAAGTGGAATTGTTTTTTATATTAATTACGGTTTAATTGTAAAGATAAGGATACGTGTGCATGATGCATAAATGACTATTATATCTCATATGTTGTTTGCAGACGATTATTATATTTTCACTAAAGCTACCAGTTAAAGTGCTAACAATCTTTTGCAGATGCTAAAATTGTTTGAAGCTGCATCAGGACAGCAAATCAATGTGAATAAGTGTTGGGTCTTTTTTAGCAAGAACACCCCAAGCTCTCTGAAAGCCGAGTTATGTCCGCAGCTAAGATTCACAGAAGCTGGTGATCATAGTTTGTATCTAGATCTTCCTAATACAGTTGGGAGAAATAAGTCTTCCATATTTGATATTTGAAAGAGAAGCTGCAGCATCACTTTCCAAAGGTGGTAAAGAAATTGTTCTAAAGACTGTCGCTCAAACTCTCCCTAACTACACAACGGGAGTATTTTTATTGCCTCTAGATCTGTGTCAACAACTTGAGCGGCTAATGTGTAAATTTTGGTGGAAGACAGACTCAAAGAAAGACAGAGGCATTCATTGAAAAAGCAGGAGCAGCAGGTGGTATGGGGTTTAGAAGTATGAGAGACTTCAACATAGCTTTACTGGGTAATCAAGGTTGGAGGTTGCTAAAATATTCGGAAAAGCTAGTGAGCAAAGTATACAAGGCACGGTATTCTCCTCACGCTTCCTTTGTAAATGCTATATTTGGAGAAGTGTGATAGAGTCTCGGGCAATCATCAGGAAAGGAGTAGGATGTAGGGTTGGAAACGGGGAATCAATCAACATTTTGGAAGACCATACTAGATCCAGAATCTGTTCTACATGTGTTCGTGTTATGCCCTCATACTAGATCCAGTTGGGAAAAATTTCAGAATTTACATGTTCAAGGGAAATGTCATTCATTTGCAGAATGGCTTCAGTTAGTTTTTCAACAGCAGAGCAATGACGAGGTATGTAGCATTGCTACAATTACGTGGATGTTACGGAAAAGAAGAAACGAGCTCCTATGGAACCAACGAAGTCGGGAGTGGTTCGATCAGTATTTTCAGTTCTTAACCAATGGAGAAGTGTTCAAGACCACACATTCGATCGCTTTCTGGGATATATGTCAGAAGACGACGGAGAGGAACACTGGAGCTTACCATTACCCGGGAGGGTTAAGGTAAATACTGACGCAGCCATATTTGAGAAAACTGGGTATTATAGTTATGTTTTTGCAGCTCGAGATCACCAAGGTAGCCTAGTTGAAGCTTGAGCAAGATGTGCGAGAGTGAGTCCAAGTGCAGAACTAGCAGAAGCAATGGGGATTCGGGAATCACTTAGTTGGAAAAAAACCAGAGAATACATTAATGTGGTACTGGAATCTGATAGCTTGCAGGTTGTATAGGCCATCCGTAACTCTTTCATGGGTTATTCCTACTTAGGGAGAGTGATAAAGGAGTGTCGAGTTCTACTAACAAGCCTGGGTATTTAAATTCGTCAAACGGTTCGGGAACAAAGTTACTCACCACCTAGCTTAGCATATATGGAGAATGTAAGATATCCATTCTGATTTATATGATGTAATGTTGAATGATTTGAGTGCTTAATAAAATTCAACACTTTATGGCAAAAAAAAAAAAAATAGAGGGAGTATATTTAAACTTCACTCAAGATGGATGTACTATAATAAGTGAACAAAGCAGTGATGGCCTGATGGGTGCTGAAATGTGTTTCAATTTTATATGAACAGGCTGAGCTCAATGAATTATGTTCATTATTTAAAGGTTTCTTAATTATTTGGGCTACAAGTCTACAACCTATAACTATTAACTAATCAAAATGTCATGAATTCGTGGCATTGAAAACATATTTTGAAAATAAATTTGAATTCTTAGGTATTATTATTAAAATAATTTTAATTTTTTCTTTCAAAAATCATTTCTTGTTTATATAGTTGACTTTTATTGCTCATAAAATTTATTTGAAAAAGATAACACTTATTAGCATATTTGCAGTTAAAAAGTTAATTAAGAAATTCAGGTTTTACGTTAAGGATTAAGGATGGAGATTTATTACTTTAAATTTTAAATGTAAATATGTGACACTAGTCAAAAAACTAATTAATTGAGGATTAAGGGTAGATTTTTGTTTTCTTTTGTCAGAATTAACGGTAGATTTGTAGTACAAGTTTTTATGTTTTTTAGAGAAAGTATTTGATGTTGAAAACAACTTTAAAAGTTAAAAAATATGATTAAAAACCATTTAAAATATAATTAATAAAATGAATAATACATAAACAAAACAAACAAACAAGTAAGTAATATTATATATATATACTAAATATTTTACCAATTTGATTTTTAAATCTAATTAATCTTTATGAGTTATTTTTGAGTTGTATATTTAATAATAAATAAAATACTAAAATTTGTGTTCCTAATAAATCTTAATTGGTTCATTAGCTAAGATCCTAATTTTCAAAAATAAGATTATAAGGAAATTAAAATATGTAAAGGGGCAAAAAAAGAATGCCAAAGGAAGTAAAGTGTTATTCCAAAATTGAAAATTGAAAATTGAAAATTGAAAGTCCAGATAATAAGGAGCAGTGTTCTAAAAAGGGAAAATAAGAATTATTAGGTGGAGGGACCTTTTATTAATTAATCGGATAATGGGTGATTAATCGGATTGATTAACCGGAGTATTAATCGGAAGTAATTTATTTAGTAAATAATAATAAATAATCCAATTTAAATGACCTTTCATAAGATTTATAAAAATAAAACTAAATATCATTAATTTAAGATTTTCATAGTTAGAAAATTACTACTTACTCATTTAAACTTTAAGATTTAATCATTATTGAATAAATTTAGAATAACTTTAGATTGTGAATCGATCGAGTAAACGAGTTGAGTGTTGAAATTTACGAGTAATTCAATTAGAAATTTGTGGAGATAATTTACGGATATAAGAATATATGATTGTTTTTGTATGTAAAATAATGGATATATTGATATATTATTGTTAATATTGATTATTAAATTTTAAATATTAATTATTATTTTCAAAAAACTATAAATTTTATGTAAAAAAATTATTTTTATTTTTAAACTTTGACCGATTCGACCGATTTTTAACCCAATTTGATCGATTTTTCCCGAATTGTCCGACTTTTGACCGATTTTTAAGAAACCGTATTTTGACCTGATTAACGATTAATCGAGACGGTCCGAATTAATCGGTTAATCGGCCTATTTTTAAAACTGAGTATAAAAAAAGGGAGCCCAAATCCCCGGGGCAGACCCTGTTTCTACTTAAACAGGAGAAAGATTAGGGCGTGTGGCTGTCACGGCGTTTTTCCACACCTGGGCGATTCCATTCTTCTCATTTCTCTCTCGCTCTCACACCTACCTAACTCACAATTCATCAATCGATCAGGTTTTTTTCATCAATTCATCCCTTGTTTTCATTTTCTTAATCACGTTTTCATTTTGATTCTTCCTTGTTTTTTTTGTGAATTACTTACAGATCTTCCCCTTTTTTTTTATTGTAAACGCCTCATCATTTTGCATTTCAGATTTACACACACGCGATTGTTTAATTGTAATCGATATACAGCTACTTTGGATATGTGGATCTTACGTTTCGTTTGACTTGCCTGTTTCACCCCCCCTACTAATTTTATTGCTGATTTTTTATCTAGTTTAATTTTACTATATGTTTGTATAATTATATGCCTTGTTCCTTATGTTTGGCTGTTGAATTCATTATCAAGTCGTTTACATGTTTTCGAGATTATTTTCTTCCTGTTATTGGATTTTTATTCAGCTTACCGTTATGTGTGCTCGTGGACCTCCTTATAACTTCCTTTAGAATTTTCCTGCCTGATTTTAGTTATCTTTCTGTTTGCTCACTTGTCACTTAGGTACGTACTTGTGCTTTACTCACTTGTCGGTTGTAGTTTCTTGTTCAATTGTGCCTTGTTCGTTGACCAAAATACTGCGCTTTTGATCGCATAAGTAATTACCTTCCTGTCTGTCTATACTTGTGCTTGTACCTTCTTTTTACATCTTTTCTTCTCCGTACATTACCATGTTTGATTATATTAAGTTTCGACTATCTTTTTGCCTTCATAGTTTCTTGCTTGTGGCACATGTAGTTTCCGAGGATATGTTTGTTTCTGATTGTTTAATTTTTACGGTACTACTATCATCTTTCTAAATGTTTAGTATTAAACTTAAAAAGCGGTACGACTGTTTGAGCTCTATTTGTGTATAGCCTCCTCACGTGTCATCATATATGGCGCATCTTTTAATTTGACTTTTGAGTTCCAACATACTTGTCCTATTATTTTCCTTTCCAGTTATTAGCACCTTTTTTACGTGACATGCAGATTTTGTTTATATGGAAATAACTTTAAGTCTATGTATTTTTTTTTATTCTTTTATTTTTAATTTTTTGTATTGTATGAGATTATGGTAGTAAATTAATAATGTGCTGCTAGTTATACGATACTTTTTTCCTCTCAAGGTTATTTGACAGGGCAAACCAAATGGATCTCTTCTTCAGAGCCATGGCTGAGGAGTCTTCACCTTGTCAGGAAGACATTGTAAGGTGTCCATTCCTGCGGAACATCAATGAACCCACCAATTTCTCCTTTTCCTCATCCATGGCCTTCCCACTGCCTGTACGTCATAGTTCTTGCCTCCTTGCTGTAAAACATCTCTCGAGTTTAACTCTTTATCTAATCATGCTTCTGTTTCCTCATTTATCTAGTATGCAATACAATCACAGAAGGAAAATCTTATTGATCCAAAAATACTACTTTACAACTAATTCTTGGCCCAAGATGGGTGTGTAGTTATTTGAATCTTATCTTTAATAACAAAGTCAGCTTTGTTGTTTGAGTTAAGATTGGTATACCTCAAAAATTACTTGTTCATAACAATAGTGCCTTGACATTTTTTTCATGGTAACTTATTGTACGATAGTACCTTATTGTGTTATCTTTCCATCTTATCAGGCTAGGGATTCTAAAGGCCCTATATTTGAGGATGGTCCCAATTTTGATATGGCTTTCAGGCTATTCCATGGGCAAGATGGTGTTGTCCCGCTTTCTGGAAGGTCTTTCTTTCAGGCGGAAAAAATCGTATCTGAACCGACTGAACCAAAGTTTAATCCTCTAGCAGCAAAAGCAGCCACCATTAGTCTGTCAGCTTTTGGACCTGGTGGACCCTTTGCATTTGACTCATTTTCTGAGATGTGGAAGAATAAAAAAAAGAATAATAAACCGTCTTCCTCAAAGGTAAACTTCTCGATCTTTACCTGACTGTGCCTTAGAACTTTGGAGGAAATTTGTTTGATTAATATGCTTTGTTATACCAGTTTTTTCAGATTATATATTTTCTGTTGCATTAGTTTGTTGTAGGGGAGGGGGGAGGGGGGATAGGGTGGTGAAAAATACAAGTCATAACCTTGTCATGGGGGTAGGGACGAGTCTTTGCCTCTAGGTTACCTTGAACTCTCTATTTTACCAGCTTTTAAGTGCACAAATCCGAATATTTTAAGTTATGCAGACAAAGATAATTTGCTTTGCTAATTTGCGACTTATTTTGTGTGCGTATGCTACTCCATTGTTGAGGATTATTAGGAGATCCTTGGCTACAATGCATCATATTGTGGATAAATAAGTAACAATTTTTGCCGACAAGCTGCTTTTTTATTATTGTTCTCAGGGAGGTGGTTCAAAGCATGAGGCTATGTCTAATGAGTGGCTACAAACTGGGAATTGTCCAATGGCCAAATCATTCAGAGCAGTGAGTCATGTCCTGCCACTTGTGGCAAAAGCTCTGCAGCCCCCTGCTGGCATAAGTATGAAGTGCCCCCCTGCAATAGTTGCAGCAAGGGCTGCTATATCACGGACTGCCCTAGCCAAAAATCTCAGGCCACAACCACTACCAGCAAAAATACTTGCAATTGGCGCTCTGGGCATGGCGGCAAACGTTCCTCTAGGTGTTTGGAGAGAACACACAGAAAAATTTTCACTCTCTTGGTTTGTGGCTGTCCATGCTGCTGTTCCATTCATAGGCATGCTTAGGAAATCGGTGTTAATGCCTAAAACAGCCATGGCATTGACAATTGCAGCATCAATCCTAGGACAGGTTATTGGCTCTAGGGCAGAGCGATATAGGCTGAAGGCAATTGCTGAGAAAAAGTTGGCTCCTACATATACCTCTATCCCTGTGTCTGATCTGAGAGTAGACAATGCTGGACATTGTGGAAATACTGCTGAGTGGAAGACAGTTCCAATGGAGAGTGCAAGCTCATCTTCGTCAACTGAGGTCTTCTGATATAAAGTGTCTATGATCTTTTCCTATACTACTATGTGTTGCAGAGGCTGCTGTGTGGCTGTCTGTTTGTGTGTTTTTTTTTCACAATTTGGAGTTGTCAAGAGAAGAGTTGTCATTCACCGACTCGATTGTCATTGAACCTGAAAGGTATTATAAACTTGGTAATAGCAGCTGATCCCAACTAAAGTATAAAATATTGTGCAGCTTTGATTTGAATAAGTGTCTCACCTTTCCAGGAAATCTGACTCTAATTTGTATTTTACTATGATATCACTAAAGCCATCTTGATTTATTTTCATTTCAAGATTAAAAATATAATTATGACAAAATGAAGTTTACAGACATTGTATCCTCGCCTCCGGGATCTTCTCCATTTACTTTGAGAAGTATTGTTTATAATTATTCAGGTGGATTTCCTTTCAATATTTTCCAGTTATGGCCTTGTCACATGCCAATAATTAACATTGTTGGTTATATGCATAAAGATCAACAGGATACAAAGTAGAAACTGTACCAAGAGAATGAACACTTTACTATGTAAGTCATACTAAAGAAAATATTTAGAGGAGCTAAAATCTGGAACCACTAATTTCATTTGTTAAAATGTGCCTAGCTATTTAAATGGGAGGAAGCAAGAATTGAAGAGAATAATCCCTGAAGAAATTGTAAATTCACAAGTGAACGGGTGACAAAGTTTAGCACAAAGTTTGGGGTTGCAAATACAAGCTTAGGCTAACAAAACCTCACTCCGAATTCCGAAAGGCTTTTCTTTTTGGTAAATAGAAAAACAAACCATGTTGAAAATTTTACTGCTAGCTGCAAAGCTGATAATTAGGTAATGACTAGAAGTTTACTATTGTGATAAAGGCAGACGAGGACCTTTCAAGGTTTTCAACAAACTGGACTATCCCTAGCTGACAAGAGGACTGCTCCTCAAATCTACAGCAACCAATTACCTGAGCCAAAAAATGGAAAAACCATGGCAAGATGATTTGAGAAAGCTAGTCTGAACAATCACGCAGCAAGACTGATATGACAAGGATACATTGCAAACCAAACCTAATAACAAGATCCTGAGTAATCAACATTATATTCAGCATACAGACTACACAGACCACAAAACTAATTAACAGGCCGAGTTGAAATAACAGGTAAATTAGCTGATAAATTACAAACAATATATTATTCAGGCTCAACATACCCAACACATGAGAAGCAAAACTAGATATTTTTTATGAGCAATCCGGTATAAATTGGTAGAAAAGACACATCTGTAGTTTTGATAATTATGGGACTTCCACAAATTCTAAGCAATGTCACCAAAATTTATACATTAGACCTTGAGCTTACACATCCAAAGCTAAGCAAACGCAGCTAACACAAAGCTTACTTAGCACGTTACATAACCGGATGGTGTTGACCAAATAAAAGATTTACGAGACTTCCATGAATCTAAAAGCCATGTCACCGACAAAAAAATCAAAGCTAGAGCAAATGCAACTAACAAAAAGCCAAAACCAGATAGGCTCAGACTGAATACAAGACTCAGGACATGTGACACATAACCTGGAATCTCAGACCGACCCATAAAAGAAGTTTTACAATCTTTAACTGAATCTACTGTTAGTTGATAATTCGGGTACAACTGAAGTTTCATTGTCCTGGAACAGACCCTCGAGAACCTTCAACATTTATACATAGTGCACTGCTAGCTGACAATCACAAAATGATTTACGGCCCGAACTAGTTGGCATCAAGATGGGTAATTGATTAAAGGAAGTAGGTTTCAACATCACACTGCAAGACCAATTGATTAAGGAGATACAAACCTTACCAGATCCGATCAAAAGGACTTCTACTAGCTAACCTTGAATATTGCATATAGATTAAACAGGCTATGTTTCACTGTTTAAAAGATCAGTACATCTTCTGTTCATGGAGACGTGATTTTTCATACTACATAGTAAAAACCAAGATCAAAACATCAAGTGGTCATATTTCTCCACTTGTCCTTCAAATCAACCTCTGTTCTTTCATCAAATATATCCCTGTACATATTTAAGATAAGCTTCCAGTTTCCCAAACCATACTTATGCACACCTTCTCTTAAAGTGTCCTCCTCTAGGTTACTCCAGAACCTGCGTTTTCTTCTTAAAAGTATTGGATCATGTTTTTTCAGAGGAGTGACCAGTCTTTTCTTAGGGCTGGATAAGTGAGGCCTAGTTCCAAGATCAGCTGACCCATCAATAGATTCATCCCACTCATAAGTACGGGCAGTTTTATTTCGTTCCATTAGGCTGGGCTTAGTTGCATTCTTTTGATGAGTACTGCCTTCATTTCCAAGATTACTGTTCTCTGCAGGAATAACATCAGTTCTCTTGTCAACAGTACCCATTTTTGACACAACATTCTTGGCTACTTCTAAAGCTTCAGGAAGAGGGTCCTTCACCATTCCTTGTAACTCTAAACTACTTGAACGGAGGTTTTCCTGTAATTTAGTAACTTCGGGGCTAGACAGGAAACCATAATTGTTGTGAGGTGATGCATCAGACTGTTCATCATTATCAACAATCTTGACTCCCCTTGATGTTCTAGGCGTCAATCTTTTATGTTGCTTTGCAGCACGAATCTTACTTCTGCGATGCACAGTTCCCTCCTGCACATCTGAATGAGGACAAAAGACAACATATTAATAACATATATGCACTTAAGGAGCATGTTATATGTACAAAAACCTATTATCCGTGGTTATTTTACCGACTTGGAATTACATGGATGATGGTCAAAGCATACAGCTATTAATCAAGGAAATATACAGTAGATAATAAGTTAATAACAATATCACACCAAAAACCTCAAAATATCGTTCTGCAAGTCTCCTTCTAAAGAAATCCACATGCTATAAATGTATTCATTAATTTCTTCTATTAATAAGATAGTTATCATATTCTGAAGCAGGCATATCTGAAAATGTAATCTGAAATTTAAATTTCAGATTAATTAGAATATATTACGCCACAAAATAGTAAACTTCCCAAGTTTTCTTTTTAAACTGCCAAGACACATATATAAAACACAAAAGCCCCAATAGAATACTCTGCAAACTGCAAAGTGCATACATATATATATATATATATATATATATATCCAATTGATGCAAAGCGCATACATATAACCAATCAAAACAAGAGAAAACATACACACAATTCTTACATAATCATAAGTTATACACACCTTTTTGACCTTGTTCAGTCAATGTACCATCATCCTGAGCCAATGTATCACCTACTAATGACAAATTAGAGTATTTTACGCCAAAAAGTTCTAATATTTCTTTTAAATTTGACAAGACACATATATAAAACACAAAATCCCCAAAATAGTACTTTGCATAGGTGTGTGTGCATAACCGATCGAATCAAGAGAAACATACAAAATAATCACATAATTATAAACTTATACACACCTTTTTCACCTTGTTCAGACAATGTACCATCATCCCGAGCCAATGTATCACCTAGCAATGATAGATTAGAACATGTTACGCCGTAAAGTTCTAATTTTTCTTTTTAATTTGACAAGACACGTATATAAAAAACACAAAAGCCCAAAACGAGTTCTCCGCATAGGTGTGTGTAGATAACAAATTGAAACAAGAGAAACATACCCTGATACACAATAATCACGTAATTATAAATTTATACACACCTTTTTGACCTTGTTCAGTCAATGTACCATCATTTTGAGCCAATGTATCACCTACCGATGACAAATTAGAGTATTTTACACCAAAAAGTTATAATATTTCTTTTAAATTTGACAAGACACATACATAAAACACAAAAGCCCCAAAACAGTACTCTGCATAGGTATGTGTATAGACACAATAATCACATAACTATAATTTATACACACCTTTTTCACCTTGTTCAGTCAATATACCTTGACCCTGAGCCAATGTATCACCTAACAATGATAAATTAAAATATTTTACGCCATAAAATTCTACTTTTTTAATACGGACAAGAGACAAATATAAAACACAAAAGCTCCAAAAGAATACTCTGCAGCATAGGTGCATACATAAAAGTAATTGAAAGAAGAAAAAAAAAACACAATAATCCACATAATTAAGAATGTATACAACACCTTGTTCAGTCTCCTCCGAGCCAAACAATAGATTGACTATAGCATCATCCTGAGTAACAACTTCAAGAAAAGACGGACCGATCACCTCCTTAGCTTCCTCGACAAAACCCCGAACCGCCTGAACAACACCAACCCCACATTTCCATTTATCCAACAAAACCTTCCTGACACTACAATCCCTCAATGCCGCCACAATATCCTCCTTCCAACTCAGCAACTCATCCGAAAGCAACCCGACATCCCCAAATTTGAGCATACCCCCAACCCTAACAATCCAAATGTCCTTAACCGCCTTTTGGAAACACTCAACCTCATCATCTTGAAGAAACTTAAGGGTACAATGTACAGCCACAGCACAATAAGCCCTTTTAATAGATTGAACAGTGTTGAGATTCTCCCTATGATGAAGCTCTTCAATCTGTTCCAGTAAGCATAAAAGATCAAGTGTAGGAGTGGAGATAAGAGAGTCGATGTTTCTTAAAAGAAGAAGCTTTTTGAGTTTGGAATCAGAATCAGAAAGAGGGAGAGTGGAAAGTAAAGATGAAAGAGTAGAATCGTCAATGGGTTGTCGGACAAAGAAGTCAAGAATCCAACGACCGATGTCTTCGTCCATTTCCATTTCCCTAAACCCTAATTATTTACCCCAACTTGTCGGTAGTCACTGCTGACTGGTCTAATGTATCTGCTGAGCTTATGACAACCACCGCTGAGTAGCCGTATTCATTCAAGATTTTAAAGTATTTTTTAGGATTTTTGAAATTTCAATTTGGATTTTAAAAAATACTTTAAAATCTAATGGTATTCAACCATGGTTGTTCAAAGTCTTTTAAAATCTAAGGGTATTCAATTTAGATTTTAAAAAGTCCTAAATCTGATGGTATTCAATTTGGATTTTAAAAAATCCATCAAAATCTAATGGTATTCAAAATTCCATGGAGTTTTTTTTTATTTGATAATTTTGTGGATTTTGATGGATTTGTTAGTACATTTTTTATCCTTTGAAATCTCTCTAAACTCCATGAGATTTTAATGGATTTGAGAAAAATTTAATTAAAATCATCAAGACTCTACAACATTTTCTATCAACTCTCTTAAAATCCATGTCAAATTGAAATTAACAAAAATCTTTCAAAATCCATATATAATTATCAATCCTTTAAAATCTAGATTAAATACACCCCCTAAATCTCGAGTTTTATTTCATTTATTTAATTATAATCTTACGAAATATCTATCTATCTATCTATTATTATATTATTAGGGTTTTGGTAATCCTACAAAATATTTCATTTGTTTAATTATAATCTTACGAAATATCTATCTATCTATTATCTATCTATCTTACGAAACAGTAATCTTGCCGCATTATAACCATTTGTTCTTATTTTCTAATTTTATTATTACTTTCCATTTATTATCAATTGTATAATGAGTTAAAAATTTAAAAATAAATTAGATATATAATCGGATAAATAATTAAAATATTAGTTTTAATGAGAAAAAATAAAAAACCTAAGATAGTAACTGAAATGTATGAATGGAGTATTGCAAGTATGATTGTTTATTAATCGAAAGGTGTCGTCTTCTCTGAAACTTTTTTGAGTAAATTCTAATCAAACTATTTTAATTTAAATTTTAAATATGTCAAAATTACGTATAATAACACATTTGTACTCCTTAATAAGTTATGATGAATTAAATATTTTATATAAACAATTTTTAATTTTTAAAAAAACAAATGAGAACAAAATAATAATAAAAAACCCTCCCGCAATGAGTCATAGCGGGAGTTGTTCAGCCCAGCCCCAACATATATAAAATATTGCGGCGGGTGGTTAAAGAGCCACCTACAGCAATGTTTCATTGCACTAGCCGCAATGAAACAATGTTGTAGGTGGTAGAGGGTATTTTTTTTATTTGTTACGAAAAAATATTTAGCATTCCGGAGGCTGAGTTGTTTTATATTTTTTTATTGCTAACGAAAATCGATAAAATTTCATTTTTTTTAGTTTTCCACATTTTCAATTTTTGGCATTATATTCGTTTACTATAAATTAAAAATTGATAAATTAAATTGGACAAGTACAAGAAAAAAAAAACATAAAACTCACAATATTAAAAAAACATAAAACTCAAAATATTCCGTTATAATAAAAATTCGAAAATACTATTTCGAACAAATAATTAAAAAATACTTTTTCACTCAAAAATTTTAAATTCAATATTAAATTTAAATATTTTAGTTTAAAATATTTATTCAAAAATATCAAAATATAAGTTCGAAAAAATATTTAAAAATCCATTTTTAACAAAAAAAAATAAATTTGAAAAATAAAGCGAGCAAAAACCGTTACATTTAAAACAATCTCCTCCAACAATGTTTCATTGCACTGACCATAATGCCATAATGAAACAATGTTGTAGGTGGCAGAGGGTATATTTTTTTATTTGTTACGAAAAAATATTTAGCATTCCGGGGCTGAGTTGTTTTATATTTTTTTATAGCTAACGAAAATCGATAAAATTTCATTTTTTTTTTAGTTTTCCTCATTTTCAATTGTTGGCATTATATTCGTTTACTATAAATTAAAAATTGATAAATTAAATTGGACAAGTATAAGAAAAATAAAAAAAACATAAAACTCACAATATTAAAAAAATATAAAACTCACAATATTCCGTTATAATAAAAATTCGAAAATACTATTTCGAACAAATAATTAAAAAATATTTTTTCACTCAAAAAATTTAAATTCAATATTAAATTTAAATATTTTAGTTTGAAATATTAATTAAAAAATATCAAAATATAAGTTCGAAAAAATATTTAAAAATTCATTTTTAACAAATAAAATAAATTTGAAAAATAAAGCGAGTAAAAACCGTTACATTTAAAACAACCTCCTCCAGCAATGTTTCATTGCACTAGCGCAATGAAATAATGCTGTAGGTGGTACAGAGTATTTTTTTTATTTGTTACGAAAAAATATTTAGCATTCCGGGGGCTGAGTTGTTTTATATTTTTTTATAGCTAACGAAAATCGATAAAATTTCATTTTTTTTAGTTTTCCACATTTTCAATTTTTGGCATTATATTCGTTTACTATAAATTAAAAAAATTGATAAAGTAAATTGGACAAGTACAAGAAAAATAAAAAAAACATAAAAGTCACAATATTAATAAAACATAAAACTCACAATATTCTGTTATAATAAAAATTTGAAAAATACTATTTCGAACAAATAATTAAAAAATACTTTTCCACTCAAAAATTTTAAATTTAAATATTTTAGTTTAAAATATTAATTCAAAAATATCAAAATATAAGTTCGAAAAAATATTTAAAAATTCATTTTTAACAAAAAAAATAAATTAGAAAAATAAAGCGAGGAAGAACCGTTACATTTAAAACAACGTTCTCCAGCAATGTTTCATTGCACTAGCCGCAATGAAATAATGCTATAGGTGGCAGTGGGTATTTTTTTTATTTGTTACGAAAAAATATTTAGCATTCCGGGGGCTGAGTTATTTTATATTTTTTTATAGCTAACAAAAATCGTTAAAATTTCATTTTTTTTAGTTTTCCACATTTTTAATTTTTGGCATTATATTCGTTTACTATAAATTAAAATTTGATAAATTAAATTGGATAAGTACAAGAAAAATAAAAAAAAAACATAAAACTCACAATATTAAAAAAAACATAAAACTCAGAATATTCCCTTATAATAAAAATTCGAAAATACTATTTCGAACAAATAATTAAAAAATACATTTTCATTCAAAAAAATTAAATTTAATATTAAAATTTAAATATTTTAGTTTAAAATATTAATTCAAAAATATCAAAATATAAGTTCGAAAAAATATTTAAAAATTCATTTTTAACAAAAAAATAAATTAGAAAAAATAAAATAGGTAAACACTGTCCTCCAACAATGTTTCATAACAAACAATGTTGTAGGGGTTGCCGCAATGTTTCAATGCGGCACGTGGTTGCACCCATATTATTATTATCTATTATCTATTATCTATTATTATTATTATATTAATAATAGCCCAACATGGGGCAATATTACTTAAAATATCTAATTTACCTCTCTTTTCATAAATTGTAAAAAACTTGTTATTAAAGGGAATCGAACCCAGGTTTTCAAGTTACAATAGCAATCAACTTACCACTCTGCCGCTTATTCACATTAGTCTTTCACCATGCATATAATATAAGTACGTGTGATCGAGACTTATTGTTATCTCAAAATTTTGAGACATTTTGTTATTCGTAAAATGTCTAATTACTCTTAAAAGTTAGTGAGACATAAAATTCAATTTTCTGATCATAAACTCTTTATATTTGATAAAAATACAATAACTTTTTATTAAAAAATTATAAGTTTTAAGTAATTATAAATGTGTTAATGAATACATAATTAAAATATACATAGTATTATATATTTAAAAATAAATAAACATTCACGGGTATAAAGAGCCATTAAACTTCAGCTTATTTCGAATTCAAAATTAGTATTTCACTTATTTTTTAAAAGATACTCGAAATTTGACAATGTGATCCAGCATAAAGTAATCGTCATTATCCAGTTTTATAGGTTCAAAATTACGATCTCGATAAAAGCGTCTTACAAATACGACAAATTTTTGTAAATGCTATATAGATAAGGATTGATGTGTTTGAGACTCTTTTTTTGTAAAATCAAGTTAATAACTAATAGGTATCAAACTTACTAACTTGATCGGTGATAGGTTATTATTTTTCGGACTTAACTCGGTTTTTAAAAAATACTCAAAATTTGAAATTAGTCATCACAAATTAGTCATCACCAAATTTGATATGATTACATAATACACACACATAACATACACACACAACATACACACAACATACATACATACATACATACATACATACATACATACAAACATACTTATATACATACATACATACATACATACATACATACAAACATACTTATATACGTACATACATACATACATACATACATACACATGTACGTTAGAAAGATGGGTCTGAGTCATCCTCACGTGACAATCCCGAGATCGAAGAATTTTACATGTAAAATTTTAAGGGTGTATTTGTAAATTTGATCATATTTTATATATTTACAAAGGGTCGCACTCCAGTGAGAACTTCTTAAAATGAGAACCATGAGAACTGGTGATTTATGTAGTTAAAATTGGTGATTTTTTGAAAAGTTGAAATTTCGAATCTGGTAAATTAGTGATTTTGTGCAAACCAAAAATTTAAATTTTATAAAATCACCAAATTGGACTATAAAAATCACCGGTTCTCATAGTTCTCATTTTAAAAAGTTCTCATTTGAGCAAAAGCCTATTTACAAATATATCCTTATACATTATATGAGAAAATAGTCTAATACCAAGATTTTATCCAAGGTCATCCACATGTGCAATATTATATATACAAGATGAGATTCAGTACAAACAGTCTTAACGTGTAAATATCCACCTCCCAACTCATATATAACTTTGGTTCAACATCGTTTATTAAAAAAATAGTAAAATTATATTGAATACACATAATTTATAACGAAAATATATTTATTACATTTTATAATTTATTTTTTAAACAATTTAAGACAAGTGTTTAACAAATATATAACTTAAGTTCTACACATATGTTGAACAATAGTTATACTTGTGTAGATCAAATAGATAAAATAATTTTACATTGGTATTATTAATAAAATTATATTAAATTAATAATGTTTCCTTTTTGCATAACCAAATTTAATATTGATGAACCTTAAAAGGATAGTTCAAAATTATGAAATATATATTTAACAAAATTTTAACAACGGTTTTACACATTCTATATTAAATAAATAAAATTTTCATATTTTTGTGCTCTAATTTGATATTGATGAACTTTAAAAGGATATTGAAAGATTAAATTATATGTATTCAATTAAATTCCAACTATTATTTAATAAATTAAGTTGAATTTACGTGTGTGCGAGGCATGTGTGTCATTTACAATATATTATCTAATTATTATAAGAAAAGATTAAAATTATAACAGATAAAATTCGAAATGATTTAAATGACGATATTAATTCATAACTCAAGATCAAATTTTAGAAAATAACCCGTGCCTTGCACGGATTTTTATGCTAGTTATTATATTATTAATAACCCAACATGGTGCATATTAGTGAGACATTATTATTTTATTATATTATTAATAACCCAACATGGTGCATATTAGTGAGACATTTAATTATAAAAAAAATTGTGAGACATTTTATTATATATGAAAAGACAGAATTATCCCTTCCCATTTTAGGTTAGTCGGAACCCTTATTTTGCCCCGGCCCTTGAGTGCTCTTTTCCTGAGCTCGCTTTGCAGATTGGAAGCATGGTGAGTGGCGATAGAAAGCGACATAATAGGTAAGACTCGGCCCTTGAGTGCTCTTTTCCTTGAGTGCTCTTTTGTATGTGAATGCTGAGTGTATCCATTTGTAAAAAGAGTGTGTATATGATAGTGTCAGATTCACCCTCTATGTGTTTTTTCCATTGCAACAATTCTCCTTTGAATTTATCTGTAATTTAGATAAGTCTGAATTAGCTCATGTAGTAGAATCAATTTAATATATTGGAGTTGAGCAGATGAATTCGTTTGAGATCATTGCCTAATGAATTACATGTCTTTAACTCCGGTGTACAGTATTCGTTAGGCAAAAATTAGCAAGGCCAATTTTCACTTTATTAGTGCAACAACTATCACGATACCTAGCAGGCATAATGAATATATTTCCAGATTTACGACAAAGGATAGATATTTCAAATGCTAATTTAAAGCAACTGTATCAGGAGTTGCATATTGTCATGTAGGCAGTAGGCTAACCAGCCACAACCTAGAATCTCATATATGCAAATTTTTACTGGTAAAACTATTAAATTTAAAATTTACGAAACTGAAACAAATACTTATAAACATAAAAACATGAACTTATAAAATTGGATGACTTTAGCAGTATGTATGGATGGATGAAAGCAAGATTATATTTCTTGACAAAAATTGTAATAATATTCTTACTCGCACATCATTTGTTTATATGCCTCGAAGTATTCATTGCATCTGCGTTCCCTCTTGGAATCTGCGTTCCCTCTTGGAAGTCGTTTATTTTGGGTCACGTTGCGCGGACATCTTCTTCAAGAAGATATTTCATCCACAAAATTTCCATTTTAGCCACCTTGATAATATATTTAGTCTCTCATTTAGTTTTTTTAGTTATAAGACTACTATACACAAACCTGATGCGAAGCCTGAAGTTTGACAGTAAATTTCTGTAGAGAATTATTTTGGTTTCTCAGAGTTGATTTCCATGTATTTTTTAGTAATAATCAATTCTTGTGCTCTGTAAACTGTTTCTGTATATTTGAGTTTCGAATAGATGCATCTATATACATGTGACTGATTTAGATGATTTATTCATTATCTGCTTTAATATACTTGCATGAGTTAAAATAAAGTATCAAATGTGAAATTTTTTAGGCCCTTGACAATTTTCTGGAGGACTTTCATCATAGATGTCTGTTTTAATTTATTTTCAATTTATTTTTAAAATTTATTTTATCTCCTTTTGCTAGATTCCCGGAGAGTTTAATTGTACATCAATACATGCTTTATAACATTTTCTGATTTTATTATGGACACAGATAGTACATCTGTTGTGAAAGCCCATGCTTTGAGGCTCCCAAGCTACACTGTGTTCATCCTACATGCTTTGAGGCTGGAAAATCCATGGAATTTCTCATTTGTGTAAGCAATCTTCTTCAATCCAAATTTCGGTATACTCTTGATGCGTCATTATAAAGCAATCATATATTACTCAACTACGCATAGGTGCTCACATCATTTGTTTACTAGGGTTTGAATTCGGGGTTTGGAGTTCACATTAAATATATCAATGTTAAATAATTGACCTGGGTTTCTTGGGCATTTAATAGTTAACAATTTTGTTAGATAACCAAATAGTGATACATGTCCACATCATTGACTTAAGAAGTTAGTCAAACTATCCTTGGTTTACTAAAGATGTATATGTAGCAGATTTTACCAATTATTTTAGAAGTTTTAGATAAGGCTGTGAAAATCTCTATGTGCATTGTGAAGAGATATTTTGAGAAGATTTTTATCTATTTTAGTACTGAGATTTTGGTCAAAACATGATTTTGGAAGAAAGGTTATTTCATAGTCTTCATGGGATATTTTTATTGTTATTGTTATTTAATTGATTGTATGTCATTAACTCCATTGGCAGGCTCCATGTATCTTTTTCTGGGGATTATCTTTCACATGATGATGTTTCCAATTCATCATTGAATAATATAGAAGATGATGACCCATCCAGAACTCTTGACCACCAGTTGCTCAAAATTTGTGTTCCTCGTACTAAATCAAATCTTTTTGGGCCTGCTTTCATCGAGGTAGGGCATTTGACATTATTCTTGTAGCTAATGTCTGTATTACATACAATTTAATTTATTTTGTTTCTAGGCTATTTAGGGGGGGGGGGTAAAGAGTAGTAGTAGTCTAGCAGCACACTCTAATAATAAGTATATTACGCGCAAATTGATATATTGAAAAAATGGCCAATGGATTATATTTTAACCGATTTGTGTACTTGTATTTTACTCTGCTTGAATTTCTTGGAGATAGTATTCTTTTTCAAAATTCATGAGTTGGATTTGGTGGGCCCAGCATCAGTCCATTTGTGGACTTGACTATGTGGGTCCTTCAGTGGAGTTGTGAATAATATTAAGTTGATAGTTCTGACTACTTCTCAAACCCTTTTTCTGTTCTCCTATCTGGTAAATTAGACCCCTAACCTCTTTCTTTTAATAGGCTTATTCCTCTCTGGGTTAGGTTCAAATTAGAACTTCTTTTAAAAACCTATATAAGTATAAGTAATCAGGTGCATTTTGTGAGACGGTCCCTGGTGGAAATTTCATATAGCTTTCAAGGGGGTATAGTTTTGAGGCCATGATACGTCTCCATGTTCAAATCTTTAGGCACCCGCCTTTTATTGTTTGCCCCAAATGTTTTCATTAAAATTGATAAGGCGATTGAGGAGATAAGGTTCAATTTTGCAAATTATCAATCAGGAAAATAATTTTAATTGGTAATTAGTTATTGTTGATTCTGATGGGATCCTGATTGTACTTTTTGTATCTAATTATTAATCTTATGCAGTTTTGTAAGGTTTTATGGTCAGCCTCATGTTTCAAATCTCAATCCTCACTCTCCAACAATGAGAAGCCTCTGTAGTCTAAATATTACAAACTTGATCATCGCATCCGTTAAGGTTAGTAATTATAGTATATATTTGTAAGAAAAATAAAAAAGAATGCCGGGGAGTGAGAAATAAAATCAAAATGATGGATATTATCATAAAGTTGAACGGAAGGTCAGTAAGAATAGGTTGGCTAAAGCGTGGATTTGCTGATTTTAATGAATAGTTTGGCTCCCAACTATTAGTTGTATTGTAGGCTAACTATTTTTTATATAGATTTAGTTGGCTCTACTTGACTTTTTTTTTGAAAAACTTATAAGGTTAATTATGCAATACTTAAATTTCAATATTCTAATTGATTCTAAGGGAATTTCAGTAAATTACTAATGAACACGGTCATATCAATTTTTCAGCATATCACTAATATGGAAAAATTTTAGGATCTTATCATGCCTATTTATAGATATATTGTGTTGTAATTTTGATTTTCCTGCTATTTGGTGATTTCACAAAAATTAATTCATTGTGTAATGTTTTTAATAGATTTTTTAATCATTGTTGACTACTTTTTATACTTAAATGTACCATCCTCGAGTTGGGTTTAACTAAGAGTATATGGGATCATTTTAATTTTATTTTTAGCTTAATGTTTTAGAATTCTATGATTTATAATATAATACCAGATACATAGATACATTAACTATTTCATTCATTTTTAGGGGATCATAAGTCTATCTCTACACTACATTTAGGCGATCAAAATGCAATTCGGAAATTGACACTTTGAAAGTAGATTTCAGCGACATCGATCTATATTAACTTGTCAGAAAGACACGAACCATTTATAAAGGAAAATACACGGAATCCACCAATCTTATAAAACTCCTGGCTTCTCTATATCTTCGCATAACTCCATCTTCAACTTGTCGCTCATTGAGCCACGCTCTTAAATCCAAGGGCCAAGCACGCAAATTACTATTAGACAACCTTTTAGGATACATTGATATCTGTTATTACCTAAATTTGAAATTTAAATTTTGTAATGAAACTTAAGTTTTTTTCAGGATTAACTTTTACTTTCGTTCAAATTAGGACGTTACTTAGAATTATTTTCCTAAATGCAATACAGGTAATTTTGATTATATGTGTGTGTCTCTTTTACACACTTTGTTCGTACTATAGAAAAAAACCGTGAAAAGTGCAAAATTGATAGACTGAAGGTTGTAGGCCTATGGCAGTAGAGATGCTTCTGTTTTTGTTATTATACCAGAATCATGGCTTGGTAGATTGTGGGCACTAATTTTTTTTTATTTTGCTAATTGCACTGGCACTTTTATTATGTAAAAATGTGGGACGACCTTTTCAATGTATTTGTTTAACATTTAAAATCTATTAATCAAAGTACATTACGAATTCCTATTACAGTTTTTGGTAAAGTTGTTGTTGCCAAAATGTCAAACTTGCCAACATTTTAATCAGTAAATTGGAGAGACATTCTAATCAATTTAAGAAGACATTCTAGAGCCTGATTGGATTAAATCACCCTGCATAACCTGGTTTCATATCCGGAGGATAAAAAATGGAGAATAGACAGTTATGGGCGGTGTATAGAGTTGTCATGTTGGTGTTGATGAACATATGGTTTTTTCATAATTAATATTAATGTTTACCACTGTTTTCTCGTACTTAATATATATTGCCTGGTTGGGTTTAGTTTCCTTTTTGTTGACGGTCATTACAAGTATTTAACAGGATATTGAGCTTAACTAAGGCAAAGACACTTCTAATCCACCTAAAGCTACGATGGATAACTTAAAAAAATAACTGTAGGGTGTTTAAAATCCCTCTCCGACAATCAATCAACCTGGTATTAAACATGGTAAACAGGGAGCTCAGGCTTCTGAATTGAACAATGAAGAATACATACATGTACGAGTAAGAACATTGTAGTCAACCAATAGCTAAAGTCTTCCAGAAAGTGTAATATTTCATTCTATTATTTTGAGAAAGGATTGTTTTACCTTGTACAGAACAATGAATGGAAAATGTATCAACTTTGCCTGGTAAAACAGGTGAGAAGGGAGAAGATCGCTGAAAGTATGAAATTTCTTCAAGATCTTGTACCAGGTTGCAGCGAGGTTGGTTGTATTCAAAAATTTTAACTAGGTAACTATTAACTACTACTCCTTATACATACAATGTGTTTCGTTTGAAACTCAAGAAAGTTTGATTATTTCTTCAGGTCACTGGTAAAGAATTAATGTTTGATGAAATTTTTAGTTTTATATTCAAATTTTAAGGTATGTAGATAAATTTCGTGTTTCTATTCATTACATTTTTTATTATTTACCTTTCTTAAGGGATTTTTTTATGTTTGGTTCCCCCACATACAACATGAGAATCCAAGCTCAGTGTTCTGGTTCATAAGCACGACACATCTAACATATATCTAACAAATTTATGTTACTGTTTTAAGTATGTTTTTTTCAAAATAAAGATTGTTATAGTATTTCACCCAATCATTGTAAGTGCTTGATCATCTAAAATTTCTTAAAAGTTGTTAAAGTTCTCATGCATCTATTCTAGTAATTTATTTATGTTATAATTTGGGTTATTTTTGTACATCATATGATCTTTGATTAAAAAAATAGAAACTATTATCTCACTTTTTATGTTCTTGATTTATATCAGTTTCTCTCTGTTCAGCTTGCCACAGTTAATCATCAGCTGGATTTTAATATAATCGAGGGCTTTTACCAAAAGTTCCCTAAAGAGGGAAGGCACACAGATATATAATAAACAATTTATATTTATGATTAAATCCAAAAATCATTATATCTGATAACCCTAAAGAGGGAAGGCACACATATATATAATAAACAATTTATATTTATGATTAAATCCAAAAATCAACATCTTTCATTTAAATGTCTACAACCTCATAACAATACTCATATTGTGATCTGTTCCATAAACATTCTACTAATATCATAATTTAGCAATCATAAATTCAGAATAATACCTTATAAGTATCATAGATCACCTATGACTGTCAACCTGTCTTGGCTCTCCTTCCCTTCTCGCTTCCTTGCTTCGGGATATAGCCTGACCTTGGGATCGCCTTGGGATATCCTCTAAAACACTTAATAAAATATTATATCTGTCTTAACAATTACTAAACATAGACATAGTATAATATTTACTTCGATCTCACAATATTTTCTTGTATAGAGATTGTAGAGTAAAGGGTTTAGCTACTCATAGAAAATTTATAATCAGCCATTTCTATTAATGAAAACTTTCGATATCTCTTAATGATTTACAAGATGGCTTTTATAGAGTTTTCCAATCTCTGTTGATTCTACTAATTTCTATTTCTGAGATTCCCTTTTAATTTCCTCCGTTCTTTTTCTTTCCTCTTTTTCAAAAGCTGAATCCACTTTCTGTAATTTGTCTGCCATTCCACCTTCTTTTTGACTTTAGAGATAAAATTTCTGGTAAATGTCCTTGTCTTTTCTGCTGCTGTCTTTTTCTTCTAGTAACCTTTCTTCTTTGTTGCTGCTGTCTTTTTCTTTTTCCTGAAAATTATTGATTGATTTTTTTTTTTTTTTTTACAGTCACCAATATAATTTGGGCCGTAGTGTCATTTGTAATATGTTTTCAGTCACCAATTCTTATTGGGCCGAAATATCATTTGTAATATGCTTTCAGTCACCAATTCTCATTGGGCCGAAATATCATTTGTAATATGCTTTCAGTCACCAATTCTCATTGGGCCGAAATATCATTTGTAATATCCATAGGTCACCAATTCTCATTGGGCCTATCAATTCATCGTTATTATTACATTGTTAGGTCACCAAATTCTATTGGGCCTAACTTTCATCAAATAGTATTACATTGTATTATATGGTTAGGTCACCCTTTCAGGGCCTAACAAATATCTATGCAAAGGGATCAGAACATCCTTCTTCTTTTGTTGCTATATTCTTTAGAGTTGCCACTGGTCTCCGTCTTTGGCCTGATAATAAATTCTGATAAATTTCCTTTGTCTTCTGAGCATGATTGTGCTTTAAATCTGATAATCTTGCATGCATTTCGTTCAAAGCTGTAGTATCCCTGCTAATTATATCATTATTATAATAGATAGTTAGTATTTCTTCTGCTAATCCACCTTTACTTGTGCCAATGACACATGCCTTTCCTCCTCGTATCATATCTTCAAGTTTAGACTTCAATGTTGCTATGCCGATTGCTCTCTTGTTACACAACCAGTCGCCAAATTGCTCTATTGTACATGCCATGTCCGTCTTTAGGCTAGTATTTTCACCTTCTATAGTAGTATTCCTGCCATACTTAAATATTTGACAGAGTAATATGGGTTTTCCTGTTAAGTCAGTACAGGCATCAAAAACCTGTATACCATAAATTCCTCCTGGTCCGTATGAATTCATGTAAGATTGAAGGCTTTGTGTTATAGTTGATGGTAGTTGTGCTATACTTGATAAGGTTTCATCTACCATTATTTTGTCAATAAATCCTAAGAGTAATAGGTTTTTTACTACAGTTGAATCTGCGTTTTCCCTACAGATATACCTTGGGTATTTTCCAAATTTCCCATTTCTCAGGATTGTAGTATTGGTTTTATAATCATAGTACTTTTGTATCTTTTCAAAGGACTCGGTATATTCTTTGGTAAAGGTTACACGATCCTTTAGGGTAATGGCGTTGATAGTATTATCTGGTGTAGTTATTGTTTTGATAGTAGGAGTATTGGCTAATCTTGATACAAAGGTTTCTGGGGTTTTTTGAAGGTTGTTTAATATTCTGAGTTTTCCTTCTAAAGTAGTAGTAAGTTGGCTGATTTCTTCGTTAATAAAGTTTATCTGGTCATTCTTTTCCTTTATCTTCTGAATTACTTCTCCCACCTGTATCATAATACTGCTAATACTTTCCATTTTCCCTGCTAAGATAGTCTGCAAGAATATTTTTAGTACCTGATATATTTTTAATAATAAAATCATAACAACTAAAAAATGCTTGCCAATTTCTTCTTTTATTTAATTCTGGTAAAGGGTCAATTTTATTGAATATAAATGATCTTACTTGAGTATTATCTGTTCTTACAACAAATTTTGCAGGTAGTAAATGATAATGAAATCTTTTAATTCCTAATTTTACAGCTAATAGTTCCTTTTCATTAATATGATAATTCTTTTCATTGGGTTTCCACGTTCCAGCTGCATATCCACATATTAAAGGGTTTTCTTTATCAATATTATCTTTTTCAAAAGCTACTAATACTGCTCCCCATCCTATATCACTAGCATCTGTAAATAGTTCTAACTGATCACTATCTTTGGGTAATCGTAGTTTTGGTAAATTTTCTACCTTTGTTTTTAATGCTCTTATTGCATTTGTATGATCTTCCTTCCACTCAAAAGTTTTATTTTTCTTTATTAAATCTTGTAGTGGTTTTCTTAATTTTGGTAAATCTTTTATATAATCTGAAGCATAATTTACTATTCCTAAGAATTGTTGTACTTCTTTTTTATTTTCTAAAATTTCTTTAAAATTCTTTATTTTTGTTGATATATGTTCTTGTAATTGAATTCCTTCAGAGTCTATAATATATCCTAAATATTCTATTTTGTGTTTAAATATTTCTGATTTCTTTTCTGATAATAATATTCCATGTTTTCTAATAGTCTGAATAAATATATCTAGATGTTTTGAATGATCTGTTAAATTATCACTAAATATTAATATATCATCTATATATACTATAATAAAATCATTCATTTCTCTAAATATTTTATCCATTCTTCTTTGGAATATTTGTGGAGCTGTTCTTAATCCAAATGGTAGTACTATCCATTCATAATGTCCTTGTGGAACGCTAAATGCTGTTAAACATCTAGATTCCTTAGTTAATTTTATTTGCCAGTATCCACTTTTACAATCAAATTTACTAAACCATTTTTTATTACTTGTTTGGTTGATTAAATTTCTTTTATATGGTAAAAAATATCCATCAAATATAGTCTTTTTATTTAGTTCTCGATAATCTATTACCATTCTAGCTTTTCCTCTTTTTACTTTATTATGATTTCTTACTAAAAACGCTGGGCTACTATGCGGACTTTTACTTTCTTGTATAAGTCCTAAGTTTAATAATTCTTTTATTTGAACTCCTAACTCCTTTTGATCTGTTGGACTATATCTTATTGGTCTGTTTCTAATTATATCATTAGGGTTTATTAGTTTTATTTCAGCATATATTTTTTCTTTTTCCCATAACTTCATTGGATGTTCTCCAAAATTTATTTCTAAGGCCTTTAAATATTTTTGTTTTAATAGTTCTAAATTCATTTTTCTTTCTATTTTAATATTACTTATTTCTATTGATTTTACAGGTATTATTCTTTTTAATACTATCCATTTTTCGCAAGGTGTTAGCAAACTTATCCTATCTTGTTTTATTATTTGAGTTTTAAAAGAATCTAAAAAGTTATTTCCTAATAACATTTGTTGTTTCATATTATTTTCTTGGTATATTATAGGTAACCTAAACCTTATTTTTCCTAATATAAATCTTACATTTTCTGCTATTATATCTATCTCTTTTTTATGGTTATTGAATCCTGTTACTATTATTCTATTTTTTGTACGTTTCCATTTGTGTTGAGTAAATACTTCTTCTTTAGCTAAACAAATATCTGCTCCGCTATCTATAAATATCTTTTGTTTTATATATTTCGTAAGTTTATATTCTACCTGTGCTTCAATATATATAGCTACCATTTTATTCTATTCAGTAGTTAAACTTTCATTATTACTATCATTTTCATTTATGTAATTTATTTCTTCTGGTTCTGTTTCACTTATATAGAATACTTCTTCATCATACCAGTTATTGTTATCTTCTCTTATGTATTCTAGTTTCATTATTAATTCGGTGGTATCTATGTATTTTACTCCTTTTTGCTATAATTTAGGACACTTATTTGCATAATGTCCCTTTTCATTACAATTCCAACATTTACAATCTGCTATTTTTGTTTTATTTCTTTTTCTAAACTTTCTCTTATATCTAAATCTCTTTCTATTTTCAGGAGTATTTCTATATTTTTTAAATTTTCTTCTTTTAAATCTTCGATTAAATGGTTTATAAGGTCTATAGGTTTTATTTTATTTTCTATAATATTCATTTTGATTATTATAATCTAGTTTCCTATATTTCCTATACTTCTTTCTAGTTTTATAATCTTGATTATCACATCCAAATATTAATTTTTTCTCCGTAAAATTACAGATTTCTCTTAATCCTTGTTTTTTATCCTTTTTAATTTTCTGTTGAATTCTATATTCTTCACATTTTCGAGTTAAATATGCTCTTAATAATCTAATTCTTTCTCCTAATGTATTTTCTTTAGGTTCTAGATTATTATATTCTTTAGTTATTTCGGTATTATAAGGTGAAGGTAGATGATCATAATACAGTTGTTGATATACTGAGCTTTCATTAGGTAAAAACTTAGCTTCATAAAAGAATTTAGTAAAACTTATAGTATATTCTGGTAATTTACTAATCCTACAACATTTCATATTATTTAGATACATTGTTATTTCTAATTTTCTTTCTACTGTTATATTTTCTTGAGCTACAAACCATCTTTCTCCTAGAAATTCTCTTTTTAATAATATATCAAATGCGTTTAACGTATCTTTCCAGCTTCTAGCATACGTTCTTACTTGTCCCTTTAATTCATAAATAATATTTTCTAACCAAAATGCTGCTTTTCCTATAATTGTTTTTGATATTAGTTCAAAAACATAATCCAGATCTTCTATATTTTTTGAATTCATTAAGGCTATATACATCCCTAAATTCCAGTCTTTTATTCTTCTACTTATTTCTTGATCGTCGTAGACATTATCTAAATCTAGAAAATATCCATTTATATTTATTCCTTGGTGTATTGATCCTATGAAGTCTTGTACTTCATTTTGTTGTCCTATAGGTATATTTCCTGGCATTTTAATATTATTTTTAGTTATTATATGTTTTTCTATTTCTTCTTCTGGGTATGCATCGTTATCTGTTTCGGTTTCATAATTTGTTTGTTTATGTGAAGTTTCTCTTTCTTCAATATCACTTTCATCGCTTTTCTCTTCATTTGTTATTATTGCATTTACGGTTTTTCCGAGGGCTTCTAATATTTCTTTATTTTCTTTTATTACTATTTCCTTTTCCTCATTATCTGATTCCTCTAAGTAATTTAATCCTTCTTCTCCTAGATTACTATCTGATTTACTTGTATTACTGCTCTCATCTTGTTCTTTGTTCGTTTCTGAATTACTATCGTCAGACTTAATAATTTCCTTTTCTTTTAATTCTATTTTTAATTGATTAATCTCATTTTTTAAATTATCTATTTCTTTTAATACATTTATTACTTCTAACTTTATTTCTTTTAATTCTTTCTTTTGGGTTTTATATTTTTTTTTATAAAATTTATATTTATTTAACCATTCTATATTAGTTTTAGTTTTTAATTTAGCATTTTCTTTTCTTAATTCTTTTAGTTCATTTTCTCTTATTTCTTGTTTTATAGGTTCATATTTTTGTCTTTCTTTTTCCAGTAACTCTTTTCCATGTTTTTTAAGAAATGTTATAGCACTATGTTCTGTTATAGACATTTTCCTAGAATTTTCCTGATTTGTGAAGCTCTGCTAAACCATTTATTGTTCTTTTAACCCCTATAGTTATTTTCGGTTTTGATTTGCTTATATCCATTAATATAGGTTCCTTAGTTCTTCCTAATACTGTTATAGGTACTAGTTCTGGTTCTTCGGTTTCGTCTTTAATTATTTTCTTTTCTTTATTTTGTTCTAAACTATTTTGTATAATAGTTAACTTATCTAATATTTGTTTAAAGATTGGAATTTCTGATATATTCCATAACGCTGTTATTTCTTCCTTAATTATCTTTCTACTAATTTCTTGATTTTCTTCCATCTTTTTTAGTATAGCGTTTAAACTTTCCTTTATAAATATTTTGTTCCAAATATCTTTTATTTGGTTTTCAGTATTATTCATATTTATAGACTTGTTTTCTCCATTCTCCTTTAATTATCCATATTTTTCTTTTCTTAGCTTTTATTTTCTCTAATTCTTTTACTTCTTCCTCTAGTTTTTCTTTTTCTTTTAAGTATTGTAGTTCTTTTTCTTGAGACATAATTAATGTTTCTTTTATTATCCTATTAATAGTTTCATTTCATCTTTCTTTTCATTTATTTCCTTTTCAGGGTTCATATTCTGTCTATAAATCTTAATTTATTCTGATCATTTATTTCTATTCCTTCATTGGTTATATTATATTTTATTTCATTTAAGAAATCCATTCCTAATAATAGTTGATAACTAACGTCATTTTCTATTACTCCTAGGCTTATATTATATTCTAAGTCTAAAATTTTTAATCTTAATTTTATACTTTTTGTTATTATTGTTTCTCTCGAACTATTTGGTTCAGTTATTATTTGAGGTTCTATTTCCTCACATTTGTTTGAGTCAACTGCAGTTATATGTATTTGACATTTTATTGCTCCGGTATTTATTTCTGTTATGACTTCTTTGGCAAATATTCCATTAAATATTATTGTTTTTATTCGTAATTTATCTGATTCGTAACACGGTAATTTTATTAAATCTAATTTTCTACTGGTCATACTCATTGATCTAACTAATTTTATAGGGTTGTGTTCTCTTCTAAAACTTAATCTAGATCCTTCTAATATTGGTTTAATTCTTTGTGTTGGAATTATTTGTCTATTACTAAAGTCTATTGTAAATTCTTCTGGGATTGTTATTTGAGATTCTTCTTTATGTTCAATTTTTTCTAATATATCATTATATAATTTTGGTACTATTATTCCTAATTTCGTTTGTTTCTTTACATGATGATTTCCAGTCATAGCATATACTATTTTAGTTTCTATACTAATTACTTTACTTCCCTTTTGCATTTTTATTCCATCCAATTTATAATATAATGTTAAAGATCTTTCTTTATTTTCATCTCTTAATGATATGCTAAAATCAGGTTGTATTATAAATTTTAATTTCTGATATATTAAGTTTCCTTTTACCACTGCTATTAATGAATCTTGTATATTTCCTATTATTCTATCGTCTAGTACATATATTTGTATAGGAGTATCAATATTTTTCTGAAAATATGCTTTTATTGTAAATTCTATTGCTCCAAAATAAATATTTTTTAGTTTATTTGCTTCTTTTTGTTTTAATTTAGATAGTTCTCTTTTTATCAAGCCATCTGTTATTAAATTTATTTTTGCTTTTCCATTTATTGTATCTATGTCTATTATATTTTCATGTTTTTGAACTATATATCTAACTTCTTTATTTCTTTCAAAATATGATGTTTTGAATATCTTTTTTATTGTTAGTTCTTCTGTTTCACTTTGGATTTGATTATATATATCTGGTTTAAAACTTAGAGTTTGTGATGTTCCTTCTTCGTATTCATCCATTTGATAATATACATCTT
The DNA here is from genome assembly GCF_009905375.1 of Apium graveolens. Taxonomy (NCBI): domain Eukaryota; kingdom Viridiplantae; phylum Streptophyta; class Magnoliopsida; order Apiales; family Apiaceae; genus Apium; species Apium graveolens. The sequence continues at coordinate 79,862,204 of NC_133657.1, forward strand.
GTGTTTCACTTGATTTCTCTAATGACATTTTTCAAACTGTATTATTATCCAGTTATATTACTTGATAAAATTATTCTTTTAAGTCCTTGAATTCTTAGTTTATTATTTCTAAATGTTATTATCATATTTCCAAGTTGTTGATAACATCTTATTATTTCATCCCTATTTTCTCTTGTCCATTCAATTTTATTTTTTCTTTCTTGTAATTTACCTAGTTCTATTCCTAGTTTTTCTTGATTTTTTATTAATTCTTTTATTTTTCTATTATTTCTAGTTATTGCATTTGGATCTATCCAATTCATTTTTTAAATTTTTTGCCTTAAATCATTTATTAATTTATATTGTTCAGTTAATACTTCTTTTAATTCTTTTATTTGAATTTCTAAATTAGTTTCTTTAATAAATTTTTCTCGTTTTATTAAAAATTTTCTTCTTCTAGTCTTCTAATTTTTTCATCTCTCTCTTCCAACATTGTTCGTAATCTAACTATAATATCTAATTTTTCATTTATTATTTGCATACTTATTTTACAACTTTCAATATGTTGATTTATATCTTTATTAAAAGTAAAGTTTTTATCTGCTATTAGTTTAATACTTTCTAACTTATAATCTTCCATAAATATAATATTTATTTATATAAATATATTAATTGTCTATATAGATTTTTCTTACACATTTGTTTCGTTTCTTTATTCTCTACTATAAAATAAATTAATAGATTTGCTATTATTTTAGATTTATAACTTTTATTCTTATTTTTTAGTAATTTTGCTGGAGGTCTCATTTAATTTAATATTTCATTTTTACTATTACTATTCATTTTTTACTATTCATCGGTTACTATTCATTCCGAAATTTTGCTACAGTAATTTACTGTTCATTTTTCCGGCCTATTTTCTAGCTCTGATACCAGATTTGCGGGGATCGTTTTTTATATCTGATAACCCTAAAGAGGGAAGGCACACAGATATGTAATAAACAATTTATATTTATGATTAAATCCAAAAATCAACATCTTTCATTTAAATGTCTACAACCTCATAACAATACTCATATTGTGATCTGTTCCATAAACATTCTACTAATATCATAATTTAGCAATCATAAATTCAGAATAATACCTTATAAGTATCCTAGATCACCTATGGCTGTCAACCTGTCTTGGCTCTCCTTCCCTTCTCGCTTCCTTGCTTCGGGATATAGCCTGACCTTGGGATCGCCTTGGGATATCCTCTAAAACACTTAATAAAATATTATATCTGTCTTAACAATTACTAAACATAGACATAGTATAATATTTACTTCGATCTCACAATATTTTCTTGTATAGAGATTGTAGAGTAAAGGGTTTAGCTACTCATAGAAAATTTATAATCAGCCATTTCTATTAATGAAAACTTTCGATATCTCTTAATGATTTACAAGATGGCTTTTATAGAGTTTTCCAATCTCTTTTGATTCTACTAATTTCTATTTCTGAGATTCCCTTTTAATTTCCTCCGTTCTTTTTCTTTCCTCTTTTTCAAAAGCTGAATCCACTTTCTGTAATTTGTCTGCCATTCCACCTTCTTTTTGACTTTAGAGATAAAATTTCTGGTAAATGTCCTTGTCTTTTCTGCTGCTGTCTTTTTCTTCTAGTAACCTTTCTTCTTTGTTGCTGCTGTCTTTTTCTTTTTCCTGAAAATTATTGATTTTTTTTTTTTTTTTTACAGTCACCAATATAATTTGGGCCGTAGTGTCATTTGTAATATGTTTTCAGTCACCAATTCTTATTGGGCCGAAATATCATTTGTAATATGCTTTCAGTCACCAATTCTCATTGGGCCGAAATATCATTTGTAATATGCTTTCAGTCACCAATTCTCATTGGGCCGAAATATCATTTGTAATATCCATAGGTCACCAATTCTCATTGGGCCTATCAATTCATCGTTATTATTACATTGTTAGGTCACCAAATTCTATTGGGCCTAACTTTCATCAAATAGTATTACATTGTATTATATGGTTAGGTCACCCTTTCAGGGCCTAACAAATATCTATGCAAAGGGATCAGAACATCCTTCTTCTTTTGTTGCTATATTCTTTAGAGTTGCCACTGGTCTCCGTCTTTGGCCTGATAATAAATTCTGATAAATTTCCTTTGTCTTCTGAGCATGATTGTGCTTTAAATCTGATAATCTTGCATGCATTTCGTTGAAAGCTGTAGTATCCCTGCTAATTATATCATTATTATAATAGATAGTTAGTATTTCTTCTGCTAATCCACCTTTACTTGTGCCAATGACACATGCCTTTCCTCCTCGTATCATATCTTCAAGTTTAGACTTCAATGTTGCTATGCCGATTGCTCTCTTGTTACACAACCAGTCGCCAAATTGCTCTATTGTACATGCCATGTCCGTCTTTAGGCTAGTATTTTCACCTTCTATAGTAGTATTCCTGCCATACTTAAATATTTGACAGAGTAATATGGGTTTTCCTGTTAAGTCAGTACAGGCATCAAAAACCTGTATACCATAAATTCCTCCTGGTCCGTATGAATTCATGTAAGATTGAAGGCTTTGTGTTATAGTTGATGGTAGTTGTGCTATACTTGATAAGGTTTCATCTACCATTATTTTGTCAATAAATCCTAAGAGTAATAGGTTTTTTACTACAGTTGAATCTGCGTTTTCCCTACAGATATACCTTGGGTATTTTCCAAATTTCCCATTTCTCAGGATTGTAGTATTGGTTTTATAATCATAGTACTTTTGTATCTTTTCAAAGGACTCGGTATATTCTTTGGTAAAGGTTACACGATCCTTTAGGGTAATGGCGTTGATAGTATTATCTGGTGTAGTTATTGTTTTGATAGTAGGAGTATTGGCTAATCTTGATACAAAGGTTTCTGGGGTTTTTTGAAGGTTGTTTAATATTCTGAGTTTTCCTTCTAAAGTAGTAGTAAGTTGGCTGATTTCTTCGTTAATAAAGTTTATCTGGTCATTCTTTTCCTTTATCTTCTGAATTACTTCTCCCACCTGTATCATAATACTGCTAATACTTTCCATTTTCCCTGCTAAGATAGTCTGCAAGAATATTTTTAGTACCTGATATATTTTTAATAATAAAATCATAACAACTAAAAAATGCTTGCCAATTTCTTCTTTTATTTAATTCTGGTAAAGGGTCAATTTTATTGAATATAAATGATCTTACTTGAGTATTATCTGTTCTTACAACAAATTTTGCAGGTAGTAAATGATAATGAAATCTTTTAATTCCTAATTTTACAGCTAATAGTTCCTTTTCATTAATATGATAATTCTTTTCATTGGGTTTCCACGTTCCAGCTGCATATCCACATATTAAAGGGTTTTCTTTATCAATATCATCTTTTTCAAAAGCTACTAATACTGCTCCCCATCCTATATCACTAGCATCTGTAAATAGTTCTAACTGATCACTATCTTTGGGTAATCGTAGTTTTGGTAAATTTTCTACCTTTATTTTTAATGCTCTTATTGCATTTGTATGATCTTCCTTCCACTCAAAAGTTTTATTTTTCTTTATTAAATCTTGTAGTGGTTTTCTTAATTTTGGTAAATCTTTTATATAATCTGAAGCGTAATTTACTATTCCTAAGAATTGTTGTACTTCTTTTTTATTTTCTAAAATTTCTTTAAAATTCTTTATTTTTGTTGATATATGTTCTTGTAATTGAATTCCTTCAGAGTCTATAATATATCCTAAATATTCTATTTTGTGTTTAAATATTTCTGATTTCTTTTCTGATAATAATATTCCATGTTTTCTAATAGTCTGAATAAATATATCTAGATGTTTTGAATGATCTGTTAAATTATCACTAAATATTAATATATCATCTATATATACTAGAATAAAATCATTCATTTCTCTAAATATTTTATCCATTCTTCTTTGGAATATTTGTGGAGCTGTTCTTAATCCAAATGGTAGTACTATCCATTCATAATGTCCTTGTGGAACGCTAAATACTGTTAAACATCTAGATTCCTTAGTTAATTTTATTTGCCAGTATCCACTTTTACAATCAAATTTACTAAACCATTTTTTATTACTTGTTTGGTTGATTAAATTTCTTTTATATGGTAAAAAATATCCATCAAATATAGTCTTTTTATTTAGTTCTCGATAATCTATTACCATTCTAGCTTTTCCTCTTTTTACTTCATTATGATTTCTTACTAAAAACGCTGGGCTACTATGCGGACTTTTACTTTCTTGTATAAGTCCTAAGTATAATAATTCTTTTATTTGAACTCCTAACTCCTTTTGATCTGTTGGGCTATATCTTATTGGTCTGTTTCTAATTATATCATTAGGGTTTATTAGTTTTATTTCAGCATATATTTTTTCTTTTTCCCATAACTTCATTGGATGTTCTCCAAAATTTATTTCTAAGGCCTTTAAATATTTTTGTTTTAATAGTTCTAAATTCATTTTTCTTTCTGTTTTAATATTACTTATTTCTATTGATTTTACAGGTATTATTCTTTTTAATACTATCCATTTTTCGCAAGGTGTTAGCAAACTTATCCTATCTTGTTTTATTATTTGAGTTTTAAAAGAATCTAAAAAGTTATTTCCTAATAACATTTGTTGTTTCATATTATTTTCTTGGTATATTATAGGTAACTTAAACCTTATTTTTCCTAATATAAACCTTACATTTTCTGCTATTATATCTATCTCTTTTTTATGGTTATTGAATCCTGTTACTATTATTCTATTTTTTGTACGTTTCCATTTGTGTTGAGTAAATACTTCTTCTTTAGCTAAACAAATATCTGCTCCGCTATCTATAAATATCTTTTGTTTTATATATTTCGTAGGTTTATATTCTACCTGTGCTTCAATATATATAGCTACCATTTTATTCTATTCAGTAGTTAAACTTTCATTATTACTATCATTTTCATTTATGTAATTTATTTCTTCTGGTTCTGTTTCACTTATATAGAATACTTCTTCATCATACCAGTTATTGTTATCTTCTCTTATGTATTCTAGTTTCATTATTAATTCGGTGGTATCTATGTATTTTACTCCTTTTTGCTGTAATTTAGGACACTTATTTGCATAATGTCCCTTTTCATTATAATTCCAACATTTACAATCTGCTATTTTTGTTTTATTTCTTTTTCTAAACTTTCTCTTATATCTAAATCTCTTTCTATTTTCAGGAGTATTTCTATATTTTTTAAATTTTCTTCTTTTAAATCTTCGATTAAATGGTTTATAAGGTCTATAGGTTTTATTTTGTTTTCTATAATATTCATTTTGATTATTATAATCTAGTTTCCTATATTTCCTATACTTCTTTCTAGTTTTATAATCTTGATTATCACATCCAAATATTAATTTTTTCTCCGTAAAATTACAGATTTCTCTTAATCCTTGTTTTTTATCCTTTTTAATTTTCTGTTGAATTCTATATTCTTCACATTTTCGAGTTAAATATGCTCTTAATGATCTAATTCTTTCTCCTAATGTATTTTCTTTAGGTTCTAGATTATTATATTCTTTAGTTATTTCGGTATTATAAGGTGAAGGTAGATGATCATAATACAGTTGTTGATATACTAAGCTTTCATTAGGTAAAAACTTAGCTTCATAAAAGAATTTAGTAAAACTTATAGTATATTCTGGTAATTTACTAATCCTACAACATTTCATATTATTTAGATACATTGTTATTTCTAATTTTCTTTCTACTGTTATATTTTCTTGAGCTACAAACCATCTTTCTCCTAGAAATTCTCTTTTTAATAATATATCAAATGCGTTTAACGTATCTTTCCAGCTTCTAGCATACGTTCTTACTTGTCCCTTTAATTCATAAATAATATTTTCTAACCAAAATGCTGCTTTTCCTATAATTGTTTTTGATATTAGTTCAAAAACATAATCCAGATCTTCTATATTTTTTGAATTCATTAAGGCTATATACATCCCTAAATTCCAGTCTTTTATTCTTCTACTTATTTCTTGATCGTCGTAGACATTATCTAAATCTAGAAAATATCCATTTATATTTATTCCTTGGTGTATTGATCCTATGAAGTCTTGTACTTCATTTTGTTGTCCTATAGGTATATTTCCTGGCATTTTAATATTATTTTTAGTTATTATATGTTTTTCTATTTCTTCTTCTGGGTATGCATCGTTATCTGTTTCGGTTTCATAATTTGTTTGTTTATGTGAAGTTTCTCTTTCTTCAATATCACTTTCATCGCTTTTCTCTTCATTTGTTATTATTGCATTTACGGTTTTTCCGAGGGCTTCTAATATTTCTTTATTTTCTTTTATTACTATTTCCTTTTCCTCATTATCTGATTCCTCTAAGTAATTTAATTCTTCTTCTCCTAGATTACTATCTGATTTACTTGTATTACTGCTCTCATCTTGTTCTTTGTTCGTTTCTGAATTACTATCGTCAGACTTAATAATTTCCTTTTCTTTTAATTCTATTTTTAATTGATTAATCTCATTTTTTAAATTATCTATTTCTTTTAATACATTTATTACTTCTAACTTTGTTTCTTTTAATTCTTTCTTTTGGGTTTTATATTTTTTTTTATAAAATTTATATTTATTTAACCATTCTATATTAGTTTTAGTTTTTAATTTAGCATTTTCTTTTCTTAATTCTTTTAGTTCATTTTCTCTTATTTCTTGTTTTATAGGTTCATATTTTTGTCTTTCTTTTTCCAGTAACTCTTTTCCATGTTTTTTAAGAAATGTTATAGCACTATGTTCTGTTATAGACATTTTCCTAGAATTTTCCTGATTTGTGAAGCTCTGCTAAACCATTTATTGTTCTTTTAACCCCTATAGTTATTTTCGGTTTTGATTTGCTTATATCCATTAATATAGGTTCCTTAGTTCTTCCTAATACTGTTATAGGTACTAGTTCTGGTTCTTCGGTTTCGTCTTTAATTATTTTCTTTTCTTTATTTTGTTCTAAACTATTTTGTATAATAGTTAACTTATCTAATATTTGTTTAAAGATTGGGATTTCTGATATATTCCATAACGCTGTTATTTCTTCCTTAATTATCTTTCTACTAATTTCTTGATTTTCTTCCATCTTTTTTAGTATAGCGTTTAAACTTTCCTTTATAAATATTTTGTTCCAAATATCTTTTATTTGGTTTTCAGTATTATTCATATTTATAGACTCGTTTTCTCCATTCTCCTTTAATTATCCATATTTTTCTTTTCTTACCTTTTATTTTCTCTAATTCTTTTACTTCTTCCTCTAGTTTTTCTTTTTCTTTTAAGTATTGTAGTTCTTTTTCTTGAGACATAATTAATGTTTCTTTTATTATCCTATTAATAGTTTCTATTTCATCTTTCTTTTCATTTATTTCCTTTTCAGGGTTCATATTCTGTCTATAAATCTTAATTTATTCTGATCATTTATTTCTATTCCTTCATTGGTTATATTATATTTTATTTAATTTAAGAAATCCATTCCTAATAATAGTTGATAACTAACGTCATTTTCTATTACTCCTAGGCTTATATTATATTCTAAGTCTAAAATTTTTAATCTTAATTTTATACCTTTTGTTATTATTGTTTCTCTCGAACTATTTGGTTCAGTTATTATTTGAGGTTCTATTTCCTCACATTTGTTTGAGTTAACTTCAGTTATATGTATTTGACTTTTTATTGCTCCGGTATTTATTTCTGTTATGACTTCTTTGGCAAATATTCCATTAAATATTATTGTTTTTATTCGTAATTTATCTGATTCGTAACACGGTAATTTTATTAAATCTAATTTTCTACTGGTCATACTCATTGATCTAACTAATTTTATAGGGTTGTGTTCTCTTCTAAAACTTAATCTAGATCCTTCTAATATTGATTTAATTCTTTGTGTTGGAATTATTTGTCTATTACTAAAGTCTATTGTAAATTCTTCTGGGATTGTTATTTGAGATTCTTCTTTATGTTCAATTTTTTCTAATATATCATTATATAATTTTGGTACTATTATTCCTAATTTCGTTTGTTTCTTTACATGATGATTTCCAGTCATAGCATATACTATTTTAGTTTCTATACTAATTACTTTACTTCCCTTTTGCATTTTTATTCCATCCAATTTATAATATAATGTTAAAGATCTTTCTTTATTTTCATCTCTTAATGATATGCTAAAATCAGGTTGTATTATAAATTTTAATTTCTGATATATTAAGTTTCCTTTTACCACTGCTATTAATGAATCTTGTATATTTCCTATTATTCTATCGTCTAGTACATATATTTGTATAGGAGTATTAATATTTTTCTGAAAATATGCTTTTATTGTAAATTCTATTGCTCCAAAATAAATATTTTTTAGTTTATTTGCTTCTTTTTGTTTTAATTTAGATAGTTCTCTTTTTATCAAGCCATCTGTTATTAAATTTATTTTTGCTTTTCCATTTATTGTATCTATGTCTATTATATTTTCATGTTTTTGAACTATATATCTAACTTCTTTATTTCTTTCAAAATATGATGTTTTGAATATCTTTTTTATTGTTAGTTCTTCTGTTTCACTTTGGATTTGATTATATATATCTGGTTTAAAACTTAGAGTTTGTGATGTTCCTTCTTCGTATTCATCCATTTGATAATATACATCTTGTGTTTCACTTGATTTCTCTAATGACATTTTTCAAACTGTATTATTATCCAGTTATATTACTTGATAAAATTATTCTTTTAAGTCCTTGAATTCTTAGTTTATTATTTCTAAATGTTATTATCATATTTCCAAGTTGTTGATAACATCTTATTATTTCATCCCTATTTTCTCTTGTCCATTCAATTTTATTTTTTCTTTCTTGTAATTTACCTAGTTCTATTCCTAGTTTTTCTTGAATTTTTATTAATTCTTTTATTTTTCTATTATTTCTAGTTATTGCATTTGGATCTATCCAATTCATTTTTTAAATTTTTTGCCTTAAATCATTTATTAATTTATATTGTTCAGTTAATACTTCTTTTAATTCTTTTATTTGAATTTCTAAATTAGTTTCTTTAATAAATTTTTCTCGTTTTATTAAAAGTTTTTCTTCTTCTAGTCTTCTAATTTTTTCATCTCTCTCTTCCAACATTGTTCGTAATCTAACTATAATATCTAATTTTTCATTTATTATTTGCATACTTATTTTACAACTTTCAATATGTTGATTTATATCTTTATTAAAAGTAAAGTTTTTATCTGCTATTAGTTTAATACTTTCTAACTTATAATCTTCCATAAATATAATATTTATTTATATAAATATATTAATTGTCTATATAGATTTTTCTTACTTATTTGTTTCGTTTCTTTATTCTCTACTATAAAATAAATTAATAGATTTGCTATTATTTTAGATTTATAACTTTTATTCTTATTTTTTAGTAATTTTGCTAGAGGTCTCATTTAATTTAATATTTCATTTTTACTATTACTATTCATTTTTTACTATTCATCGGTTACTATTCATTCCGAAATTTTGCTACAGTAATTTACTGTTCATTTTTCCGGCCTATTTTCTAGCTCTGATACCAGATTTGCGGGGATCGTTTTTTATATCTGATAACCCTAAAGAGGGAAGGCACACAGATATATAATAAACAATTTATATTTATGATTAAATCCAAAAATCAACATCTTTCATTTAAATGTCTACAACCTCATAACAATACTCATATTGTGATCTGTTCCATAAACATTCTACCCAAGTCATTTGGCTTTTATTTATGCTTCAATTTATGTCAACTACAGTTTGATGTAGGTCCTTCGGTCACGAGCTGACCCTTCTTCCACACTCCGTATAATGTCTGTAATTGTCATATCAACATTTTTCCAAGTGCTCATTAAGTGGAAATCATGGACATTATAAACAAAACAAATGCAAATCATCACAAATTTTATATGTTATACTAAAACATGTCCCGTACCTTACACAGGTTTTCATGCTAGTATTATAATAATTATACAACAGACATGTGAGAAACACAGAGATTAAGGAGATATTTTTTTATTCTCATACAAGTGTATATAATTATGCTCATATATGATGCCTATATAATATATGATGCCTATATATATAGATCAAGAGTCATGTATAGAAAGATTAAAAGTCTAGAATTAAATATGTGAAAAGTCAAAGATATAAGGGTCAAAAGGACATTCACATTATTTATAACACTCCCCCTTGCATGCTCGTCATATGAAGCAATATCTTTTGGATTTGCGTTATATGAAACAATGTCTCATTATAGCCTTACTGAAAAAATCCAGTGAGAAAAAAAACCTAGTGAAGGAACAAGAATATTATTTCATAATCCGCACATGATGTTGCCTCATTAAAAACCTCATCAGGAAAACCTTGTGGAAAACATCATGGTCAAGTAAAAAGAGTGCAACGCACATATGTCTCCCCCCAATATTAAGATCGCATAAAATCTTTAAGTTGACGAGATTGTTGATGTAAAACTTCTGAATGTAGAGGTTTATAATCTCTTGCCCGATATTTTGTATCATCCATTGAATTCTGTAGCTTGTACATTACAAAGTTTATATAACTTCAATCCGGCTAAATGTTGTCCAATCTGTGCACAAACAAACCAATATGTGTATGTGTGTGTGAACCAAATGAACAAACAGAGTAACAAAAAAAAGAGGAGAGAATGATATAATCCGAGTCCAGTGCAGAACTGTCTCCTTAAAGCTTATTAGTCCTCACCGTCATGTGCGAGCGAAAAGCCTTCCAGGATAAAATAGATTGCAGTGATGTAGAACAACACTCTCAGCGAGCTTGAAACAGAGCAAGAAATTATCAGCGGAGGAGAGAGAGGTAGGGTTTTGTGTTTAGTGGCGAATGTGTTTTTGGTGTATCTAACCCTAACGCCCTAAAGGTGTTTATATAGGTGTAGATAAACTTGTGCGCTACTCTTTTCTATAATTAAATTTCATTAATTATGGAATCGGTGTAATACTTGCAAGTTACTCTATTTCATAAATAATATGAAACAGAATCAGATTAAATATATCAAGACATACACCATATCAATTAATCTAATACAAAATCAAATTAGTTTATGCCATAATATTTGAGCCAAATTCTAGTGGAAAAAAATAATTTCCATTATTAAGAGAATATCATCATATCTCACACATCTTTTAGTCATAATGCTCAAAATATGACTTACCAATATGGGACTTATACCCATATTTTTTAACAATCCCCCACATGGGTGAGATTGGTTGTTAGATATATTTGATAATGTCATGGCTAATATGTTTTATGTTTAGATTTCAGATCTTATTTGAACAGAACAAATCAGTACTTAACTGATCAGTACTTATACTGGACGTCAGAACTTAAGGGATATCAGTACTTATGTCATCAGGAGATAGATATCAGAACTTAAGTGCTGAAGGACGATCAGATAAGGACAGTAGCTGATTGAAGTTAAGAAGATCAAGATAAACATAAGAAGAGATATGCATGAATAAGGAATTCCGTGAAGAATGGAATACTTGGAATAGAAGATATCTGATTGATATATATTAGGAAGCAGAATTATATTCAATATCAATTAGCGATTATCTTGTAACTGTGTAGTATATAAACACAGACATAGGGTTTACACTATAAGTGTTATCATTATCGAGAATATTATTTACTGTAACCCTAGCAGCTCTCGTGATATTTTGTTCATCACTGAGAGATAACAGTTCCAGATTGTAACAGAGTTTATTGTTTCAATAAAGTTTGTTTTCTGTTACAAAAGTTCTTGAAGTTTGATTTGATTGTAATAAACACTGTATTCACCCCCTCTACAGTGAAAGTGTGACCTAACAAGTGGTATCAGAGCCTTCTGTTAACACACATACAGTTAAAGATCCAAACACAATCATGTCTGACACAGAAACTCCAACTAAGCCTACCAAAACTGAGGAATCATCAAAGACATCAACTCAGAGTCGATATGAGACTATCAGAGTTCCCATATTGAGACCATCTGAATATCCCATATGGAAGGTAAGGATGACCATGTTTCTGGAAGCAACAGATCCAGAATACCTTGATAGAATCAAGGAAGGGCCTCACAAACCTACCAAGCTCGCTGTTGTAGTTGCAGGTGAAGCAGCAATGACCGTACCAAAGGAAAAGAGTGATTACACTGCTGAAGATATAGCATCTATTGCTAAGGATGCCAAGGTACGACACTTATTGCATAGTGCCATTGATAATGTAATGTCAAACAGGGTAATCAACTGCAAGACTGCTAAGGAGATATGGGATGCACTGGAGACAAGGTGTCAAGGAACTGAAACAGTTAAGAAGAACAGGAAGACAATACTCACTCAAGAGTATGAACACTTTGACTCTAGGACTAATGAGTCATTGACTGATGTATATGATAGATTTGTCAAACTCTTGAATGACTTGTCGTTGGTTAATAAGGAGTATGATCTTGAAGATACAAACCTTAAATTCCTGTTAGCTCTTCCTGAATGTTGGGATTTGAAGGCAACAACAATAAGAGACAACTACAATCTTGATGAGACAACTCTTGATGAAATCTATGGAATGCTCAAGACTCATGAACTTGAGATGGAACAAAGAAGCAAGAGGAAAGGAGGAAAGTCAAGGACAGTTGCTCTCAAGGCTGAAGAGGAATCCCCCAAACCACCTTCCTCAAAGAAAGACAAGGGTAAAGCTCTTATCATAAAGTCTGATACTGAGTCATCAAGTTCTGAGAGTGATGATGACTCAGATTCTGAAAGCTTGCCTGAAACTGATGCTGATGAGGAGATGATGAAGCTGTGTGCTCTTATGGTGAAAGGAATCACAAAGATTGCATACAGGAAGTTCAGGAAGGGAAAGAAGTTTTCCAGGAAAGGCATAAGTTCTGATAAGAAGAATTTCAGAAGATCTGAAGGAAGAGGAGGAAAGTCTGACAGAGGAGATTACGCTAATGTTAAATGTTATAATTGTGGTGAGAAAGGCCACATATCTCCTGATTGCAAGAAGACCAAGAGTGACAAAGGCAAAACTCTTGTCACAAAGCAGAAAAGCTGGACAGACACCTCAGACTCTGAAAGTGAGGATAACTATGCATTGATGGCAAATGCTGATAAATCAAGTTCTGAGAGCAGTTCTGAAGCTGCTGAAACAAAGGTACCTCAGACTACTTATGCTTTTCATACCGATGATATTAATGAGTTGAGAAGATATCTTAAAACCATGTTTGTTAGTTATAGAGATCAAACTTTAACATGTGAAAGATTAACTTCTGAAAATCTTGCTTTTAGGAAAAGAAATGATTTCTTAGAAAAAGAGTTAGTCATGTTCCATCAAACTCAGCAGGATAGAGATGATGCTTTTTATGTTAGGGATGAAGTGCTAAAAATGAATGAATCTCTAAAAACTGAGTTAGAAAAGGAGAGAGATTATCAGAACTTGGACTAACTCTGGCAAAACAACTCAAAATTTGCTAAGCAGTGGAAACTGGAAAGAGGGCTTAGGTTATGGAGAAAATAAAAATGAAAAAGGAACTGTAGAAATTAAGCCTGTTGATAAGCAAAAGCCGAAGTTAAAACCTGTTAAGTTTGTAACTGAAAAATCTGAAAATGAGAAATCAGAAGTTAAAAAGGAATTAGCTTCTGACAAACTAAAACAGGAAAAGACAGCTGAAGTTAACATAGGCTTAATGACAAAGAAGCAGCTTAAGCATAAGCTGAAAGATGTTAAGAATGCAAACAAGGTAAAATCACCTAGGAAAAACAGGAATGGAAAGGAAGGTGTGAATAAAAGCAATAACTATAAATCTGTTCCTGATGCTCCTAGGAAAGCGTGTCATAACTGTGGAAGTTCTAACCATCTGGCTTCTTTTTGCAGGAAAAATAAGAATATTAACTCCTTATCTTCAAAATCAGGAGTTAAGAGTCAGTCTGTTAGATACAAACCACAAAATCCTTGTTTTCATTGTGGTAGTTTATGGCATTCCATTTATACTTGTAAGGAATATCATAGTTTGTACTATGATTATTATCAAATAAAACCTTCTTTAAAGAAAGTTTCTGTTGTTCCTTCTAGTGTAAGTTCTGATTCAAAGTCTGGTAGTATAAGTTCTGATAAGAAAACTGTTAACATAAAATCTGATGCTAAATCCGCTGCAAATGTTAACAAACCTAAAATGGCCAAAGGATCCAAGCAAGTCTGGGTCCTTAAAACTAATAATTAGTGGTCTTTTTAATTGCAGGGCAACAGGAAAAATATTTTAGTTCTGGACAGTGGATGTTCAGGACATATGACTGGAAATAAGGCCCTGCTATCAGACTTTGTGGAGAAAGCTGGCCCAAGTGTTTCTTATGGAGATGGCAACATTGGAAAAACTTTGGGATATGGCAATATCAATCTTGGGAATGTCATCATTAAAGATGTAGCTCTGGTCTCAGGACTTAAACACAACTTACTGAGTATAAGTCAAATCTGTGACAGAGGTTATCATGTTGATTTCTTTGCAGAACATTGTGAAATAGTTAGTAAATCTAAAGAAAAAATTGTTCTGAAGGGATTCAGGCGTGGTAACATTTATGAAGCTAAGCTTTCAACAAGTTCTGATGGTTCTGCAATCTGTTTAGTAAGTAGAGCCTCAACTGAAGAAAGCTGGAATTGGCACAAGAAACTCTCTCATTTAAACTTCAACAAGATAAATGAACTGATCAAGAAAGATCTTGTGAGAGGACTGCCAAAATCAGTGTTTGTTCCTGATGGTCTTTGTGACTCATGTCAGAAGGCTAAACAAAGAAAATCTTCGTTCAAGAGCAAGACTGAATCATCAATTCTTGAGCCTTATTATCTGCTTCATGTTGATCTATTTGGTCCAGTGAATGTCATGTCTATTGTAAAGAAGAAATATGCGTTGGTCATAGTAGATGAGTTCACCAGATACACATGGGTGTATTTCTTGCACACAAAAAGTGAAACTGCATCTATCCTGATTGATCATGTCAGACATCTGGATAAATTGATCAAAGATTCTGTGAAAATTTTGAGGAGTGATAATGGCACTGAATTCAAGAATCTGATAATGGAAGAGTTCTGCAAAAATCATGGAATAAAGCAGGAATTTTCTGCTCCTGGAACTCCACAGCAAAATGGAGTTGTTGAAAGGAAGAATAGAACTCTCATTGAAGCTGCACGAACAATGCTTGAAGAAGCAAAGCTTCCAACCTATTTCTGGGCTGAAGCTGTGCATACTGCTTGTTTTACTCAAAATGCAACACTCATTAACAAGCATGGAAAAACACCATATGAGATGGTGAAGAACAAGAAGCCAAATCTCAAATACTTTCATGTATTTGGATGTAAGTGTTTTGTTCTCAAGACTCATCCTGAACAGCTATCCAAGTTTGATCTAAAAGCTGATGAGGGAATCTTTGTTGGATATCCACTTTCTACAAAAGCCTTCAGAGTCTATAATTTGAGAACAAAAGTGGTCATGGAATCTATCAATGTCTCTTTTGATGACAAGAAGATCACTAGACTTGAAGATTGCATTGATCATGATCAGCTGAGATTTGAAAATGAAGATTCATATTCTGATACCTCAAGTCCTGACAGTCTAAGTCCTGATACTGTAAATTCTGATGGATTAAACTCTAATGTTATTGAAACTGTGGTGACTACGTCAAAGGAAGATGCACCAATGCAGGGGGAGCATACTCAAGATATTATCACATCTCAAGAAGCATCAGAACATACATCTGGCTCTTCAAATTCTGATTCGTCAAGTTCTGATAAGCCAAGTACTGACAGTACTGAAAATCTAAATACTGAAGGATCCAACTCAGAGAGCATAGTTTCAGGGGGAGCATCAGAAAATGAAACCGAAGACAGCATGAATCATGGGCGAGCATCCAGTTCTAGAGAAAATCTTCCATCTGCAAGGAAGTGGACAAAATCACATACACCTGATTTGATAATTGGAAATCCTGAGGCAGGTGTCAGAACTAGAACAGGTACTTCGAATGAATGTCTTTACAATTCTTTTCTCTCTCAGTCTGAGCCAAAGAAAGTGGAAGAAGCTCTTCAAGTTGCTGATTGGGTGCAAGCAATGCAGGAAGAGTTGAATGAATTTGAAAGAAACAAAGTCTGGACCTTAGTGCCAAGACCTAAGAATAGATCGGTTGTTGGTACAAAGTGGGTATTCAGAAACAAAACTGACAGTGATGGCATAATTGTAAGGAACAAGGCAAGGCTGGTTGCAAAAGGATATTCTCAACAGGAGGGAATTGACTATGATGAAACATTTGCTCCAGTTGCTAGGTTAGAAGCCATAAGGATATTCATGGCTTATGCTGCTCACAAAAAGTTTACTGTCTTTCAAATGGATGTGAAAAGTGTTTTTCTCAATGGAGAATTGGAAGAGGAAGTATATGTTAAACAACCTCCAGGTTTTGTAGATTCCAAACATCTAGATTATGTCTACAGGCTTGATAAAGCACTTTATGGACTTAAGCAAGCTCCTAGAGCATGGTATGAGACTTTAGCTCAGTTTCTTCTGGAAAGTGGATTCAACAGAGGAACTATTGACAAAACACTGTTCTATCTCAACCATGGCAAGGATTTACTTTTGATCCAGATTTATGTTGATGATATTATTTTTGGGTCTTCAAATGACAAACTTTGCAAAAAGTTTGCCAAACTAATGCAGTCAAGATATCAGATGAGTATGATGGGAGAACTCAGTTATTTTCTGGGCCTTCAAGTCAAACAGAGTGAAGAAGGAACTTTTATTTGTCAATTTAAGTACACCAGAAACTTGCTGAAGAAATTTGGAATGCAAGACTGTTCAAGTGCATCCACTCCCATGGCCACTGCAACAAAACTGGATAAGGATACTGGTAATTCAGTAGATATTACTGATTACAGAGGTATGATTGGCTCACTTCTCTATCTAACTGCTAGTAGACCAGATATCATGTTTGCTACCTGTCTTTGTGCAAGATTTCAAGCAGATCCAAGAGAACCTCACTTAACAGCTGTAAAAAGAATCTTTAAGTATCTTAAAGGAACAGCTGATCTAGGATTATGGTATCCTAGAGAATCAGATTTTAAATTAATAGGTTACTCAGATGCAGATTTTGCAGGTTGCAAAATTGACAGGAAAAGCACAAGTGGTAGCTGCCAATTTCTTGGAGGCAGGTTGGTTTCTTGGTATAGCAAGAAACAAAAGTCAATTTCCACATCAACTGCAGAAGCAGAGTATATTGCTGCAGGAAGCTGCTGTGCACAGATTCTCTGGATGAAGAATCAGTTACTGGATTATGGGTTAACATATTTCAAAATCCCTATTTACTGTGATAATCAAAGTGCTATTGCTATGACAGGTAATCCAGTTCAACACTCTATGACAAAGCACATCAGCATCAGGTACCATTTCATCAGGGAACATGTGGATAAAGGTACAGTGGAATTGCATTTTGTTCCCACAGATCAACAAGTAGCAGATATCTTCACAAAACCACTGTGTGAAGCTACCTTTACAAAATTGGTAAATGAACTTGGAATGATTTCAGGTTCTTTCTCTAAATCTGCTTAAACTTGTTCTATGTTATCAGACTTTATGCTCAGTATTTACAGAATTAATCTCTTTGTATATTCTGTGCATTAATTGATAAATGTTTTTAAGTACTGACTGTTGTCTGATACATATTTCTTAACGCTAATAAATGATATATCTGTTTAAGTAATCATTCAATCCTATGAGGATAACTGTGCTAGATACTGATCTAGTAATCTTCAATAAACAAATGATTCCATGGAAGAAGTAATTATTTCAGTGGAAATCTTATGACACTAGCAAATTCTGATAACTGAGCTTAGTTAAGTTTACTTTGTATATCTTATTACTAAGTCACAAATTAGAATAATGCTACTCATCTGTTAAGTTCTGATACTAGTAAACTGCTGAATGTACTAAGTGCTGATAGACCTCTCTTATTAATAAAAAAAAAAAAAAGAAGAAGAACAAGAATCAAAGAATAATATCAGGTACTCCTTTGAGATCTAGAGTAAAAATGTGAATGGGACGACCCAAGTGCATAGCTGGTATTAAGTAAATATGCATTAGAAAAGCAAAATATTTTTCTTGGTGACTTTTCACACTCTATGATTACTGGAGAAATACTCTGATAATAGCATAAATTCTGATAAGCAGTCGTGACTCACTTACACTGAGAAGCCACTGTAAAAGAGAATTTTAAAGATGCATAAAATTAGCACAAAAACAGTTGAGGTGGACTCATGCATGAACTCATTTATCAGTAGGTTTCAGGATAATGACAGCTCTTTAGCAAAATTTTAATTATGACTTATTTCTAAGATGTACTGAAGTAGATCAGACTTTACTCTTTGTCTGTTATTTAGCTTAATGCACACACTAATCACTCCATCTGAATGATGAAAATTTCTGTGGTGGTCTATGTTATTTTAGATAAACAGTCATTGTGTCATTTTTGCACAAATTCTGAGGACACGTTCTAGTCATATGGTCTGATGATTAAGTCCTGAAGACTATAACTCAGAACTTGTATGAAAACTTACTAAGATAGATATTTCTTGTTCGAGTTAAGACATTATGTTCTGATGACTGTTAAGTTCTGGTATAGGTCTAAGTTCTGATTTTTCAGTCTAACCCTTTACTTGACTTATCTATGAGTAAAATTTGGTAACAGTCTCAGATTAATTTCGAAATGTTGAAGTGGAAGATTAATAGTCTATGGTTAAAACAAAATGGCACTCGTCCTTGAACAGTTCACTCTTGTTACATGTGCACATTCCTTTTCCAATGACTATTATTCTTTTTCAAGTCTAGGGAGACGAGGTAGACTTAACTCTATCTGTCAGCATTAAATATCTTTGCGTCTCTTGGCATTCTCTTGCCTATATAATCAGCCACTTCACTTTAGCCCTTTCATCAATTTTTCTCACAATCGTAACTTCATATTCTTTTTCAAAAGCATCATGGTTCGATACAACATGTTTTTGAATTACCAAAACTTTTATATGGAGCTTAGCTGCGCCGACTGGCAGCAGGAGTGGCATGTAACTGCCATTCCTGAAGAGATATGGGGCTCTGTCCCACAGGCGGTGCTGAACCAACTTCTGTTCTTCGAGATGGACTACCAGCTTCATCTTGATCGATTGGAGGCGGAACGGCGGGAAGCTATCCGTCAGCAAGAGCGAATCATTCGACTCGCTATCTTGTTTGTCGAAGATAGGAAGAGGAAGATGACTTAATCTCGTCTTCTTCCTGTTCTTCTTCATCCTCAGCTTTGTCAGGCTTCTTAGCTAGGACTAAAGCTGTTGACGTTAGGATTAGAAGCTTAGGGAAAATCTTGTATTGATGTAATTTCTATTTCATATATGTATTGACTTGATATATTAATGAAAACTGTTTTTACTTCAAGATTTTGTCTCTGAGTTATTTTATCTTGTGTTGTTAAATCCTGCTTGATATTCTGATGACCATTTAAATTTTGTCTTTATTTAAGTTCTGATTCTTTGTCAGCACTTATTCATCGAAATTATCTCGGTCATTTTTCACATGATTCATTTTCAGAATATTAATGTTGCAGTGAAAAATAATTCAATCAGTGCTAACGGTTTAAATTTTGAATTAAAACTGTGTCTCTTGATAAATGAAATGGTTTTTCCTTGAAACAAGGCAACTGGGTAAGTAATCATTCCTGTTTTCTCGAGCCCAGTAACTATCCGTTATTACTGCATGTCTGACAGGTGTCCAACGGTAACATTTTTTTTTCAGAGTATAAGAACAACAGAGAGAAGATTTCTTTAATCTTTTATTTTCTTTATACTTTATCTCTCTTCTTACTTTTACTCTCTTTCTCATTCTTTCTCACGTTGGTTTTTCATACAGACATTATCTCAAACACCTAACAGGCATACTTGAATTTCAATATATTTTCACATGGCACCAAAGGATTTAATCATTGATGGAGCAAAGTTTGTTCCAAACAACTATGCTGCAATTCTTGATCATGCTGAAGCTCCATCTGAATTGCATTTTGTGCAAGATCTTCTTGCACATAGTGAGGTTGGGTACGCCTTAACTCAGCCTGAATTATTTTCAAGTCAACAAGTTCTGCGGTTCTGGAGGACTGGAGTTTTTGATGATGGTGGTAAACGAGGAACTCCCAGTATTATCTTCCAAGTGGGTGATTCATCCTATGTAGTCACTCCTGGTACAGTACGAAGAGCATTACATCTTCCAGAAGATTGTACCTTCTCTATACCAGAGGAATCAGAACTTCGGGGGTTAATGACTGATTTGGGATATGAAAAGAGTCTGACGAAACTTGGACAGTTGAAACGGGCCAATATCAGAAGAGAATGGAGTTTCTTCTTCGATTGCATCACCAAGGCTTTTGGCAACAAGTGTTCAAATTTTAATGCCATCCCAATTCTGAGTCAGCACATCGGGTATGCTATTATCCATCAAACTCATTTTGATTTTGCAACTGGAATAATTGGTTTTATTGGGGATAGGATGACAGAGGATCGAGATGTTGTTTATTTTGCTAGATTCTGTCAACTTATTTATACGTATTGTACTGCTGAACCCCAGTTAGTCAGCACTCAAACCCCACCTTTTAAGGTTGCAAAAAGGTACTTTAACGACCTGATAAATGCTGACACAAAGAAATCAATGGTGAGACAATTACAGATTCCTCAGTCTGTGAAACAGATTCTGGTAAATGCTGATCCTGCTACTTACAAATCTGTTTACTCAAATGTTCAACCAACTCACCATAACCAAAATCCATCAACCTCAGTACCTACCTCTCATTCTACTCAACCTACCCTCAGAACTTATCTCAAATCCTATCTCTCCACTTCACAGACTGCTCAACCTTTCTTCTTCAGCACCTACTGTGAAGCCTACATCCTCTAAGCCAAAGAGAACAAAGACTGTTCCTCAAACATCTCAAAAGAAGAGAAGCATTACTTTGAGAGATGAATCAGATTCTGAGGATCAGATTCCCTCTTCAGAACCTGTGGTAAATGAAGCTGAGAAGGCAACTTCTCAGAAGGATTCTGCAATTGGGGGTTCTAGGCTTCTCAAGAGGCTTAGACGTATGACGGTTCCTGAAACTCCCAAGGAATCCAAATCAACAAGGAAGTACAAGAAACAGAGGGCACAAAGGCCAGTTTCAGATGATGAGGAGGAAGCAGCTAAGGAAGGGGATCAGGAATCTCTGATCTCACAAGACAAGGAATTTGCTCCAGTCACTTCTTCTCCATCAACTCCATCTCAGGAACCTGTATCTGACAAGGCTAATTCACCTTCTATGTCTCTTGTTGATCCAGGCACAAGTGCTGAAATTGATATTCAGAACCTGGTTGTGCCTGAAATACTTTTCTTAGAAGCTCCAACAGCAAATAATCCTTCCACAACAACTGTTACTGATGCTGTTCAAACTCCTGAGTTATCACTAACACCTTCTCTGCATCAAGATGCTGATGATCAGATTTTAGGTGAGCATCAGGATATGGCTGTTGATCAGAACTTAGTATCAGATCAGCAATTAGAGGATGTTGAAGCCTCCTTTGCTACTCACACAGTTGTCTTATCAGAAGATACTGATTCTCTAAGTTCTGATGCTGCAAATGTTGGAGATACTGGTGAGGCTGCTACAACTGTAGATGCTGATGAAGCAGGTCCTTCAGGACATACTCCTCCACTGACTCTTCCTAAGTCTGAACTGGTAAAGGAGTTTATTATCAGGGATGCACCAGTACCTTGGAGTGAAACTCCTGCAGGTCAGGAGTGGACTAAGGAATGGAACTCAGTTTCATGTGTTCCAAATGCTTTACATCTTGCTGAGCACTTGACTAAAGCTGATGAAATGTTACATTCTGATGATTTTAAAACCCAGCTTAGAGTCACTGCATTGAGTACTAAACATCTACAAGGTCTTCATTCCAACACTCATGCAGAGCTACACAAGATTCAGGAGAACTTTATCAAACAGGAACAAGTTTGGAAAATTGATAAGAAAAAGTTCTTCCAACCTACCATTGACAGGGTTGCTTATATTGAGAAAACTCAAGAGAAGCAACAAGCTCAGATTGATCAAATTCTGAGAAATCAAGCTTCTCAGCAATCGCAACTTACTGAAATCCAGACCTCAGTGGAACTACTTATCTCTCTTTTATTACCTGCTGATGCCAAAAAGGGGGAGAAGGTAATTAAGTCCAAATGCAAAACCAATAAGTCACTGCAAGGAAAGGATGATGGAAAAGATGACCAAGGAAACTCTGGAATGGGTAGTGGTCATAGTCAAGGTAGAAGGTTTACATCAAGACAAGCTAGTCACAGAACAAGTTCTGATACTGGGAAAAGAATAAGTTCTGCTGCTGGTAAAAGGATAAGTTCTGATGAACTTCTAGATCTTGATGAGGAAATGTCAAGACAGTTATTTCTTCAAGAAAATCCAGGGATGGACTTGGAAAGTTTAAAGGAAGAAGAAGCCAGACTTAAATCAGAGAAAGTCACATCTAAATCTGAAGCTTCTGGTAAAAAGTTACTTCCAAAACCTAAAGGCATTGTGATCAAAGAAAGGATACATACTGAAGAAACTTTGGCTAGATCACAACCACAGATAGATCCAAGATCCAAGGGTAAAGAAAAGGTTGGTGAACCTATCAAGCCTTATGTACCTCCTGAGGAAGAAGAAATTACTGATGGAAAAGATGATCTTGCTCTGACTTCAAGAAAAGTTCTTAAAACAACCTCTGACATGGCTCAAGTTGTTCAGAGTCAAGAAATTGTAAGTTCTGATATTCAGAAGAAGCAAGTAACCTCTGACAGTGCTCAAGTTAACTTGATATCAGAAAATAAATCTAAAACACTCCTACCAGGATTCACTAAAGCAAAACAGACTCAATCTTTGAAGACTACTCCAAGTGGTTTTGAAGCAAGAGTAGTTACTAAAAAGGAAGCTAGAGATAAAACTGGATTGGGAAGTGCTGATGAAAGAAGAGTACACAACACTACCGATGATCCAACTTCCTTGAGTGAACCAGGTATTGGAGCAACTCCTGAGAGATTGAATCAACTAGAATCTGTACAAATGGTTTACCATACCTACTTGAAGGAACACATCTTGTTGTATTTCATGACAGATGGTAGGGTTTATCATATAAGACAAAATGCCATTCCGTTGAAGTATTTTGAAGAATTGGAGCATGTATTATTCTTACTTCAAGTGGATGACAGATTGACAGGGACTGCTGCAAATTATTTGAAAGAACAGATTCAGAGACAGAAAAGACTTTATTCTGTTAAGTCTGACAGCATATATGTTCCAAAGTACAGAAATCACAATGGTGATATTGTTGATATGAAGCCTAATACTGCACAGATCAGAACATATCTTGGTATTAAGGGGCTTGAATTCAATCTAGACTCTAACAAAGCTTATGTCATAAGACTAGATCGGGAGTTGAGAAAAGCAAAGATTAATGATCTCAGAGCTGCAATATTTCAAACTGGTGAAGATACTGCAGAGCTTAAAGATGTCAAACGGAGAATGATTGATGAACTCAGATATGCTGAGAAATGTTTGTTGAAGAATTATCTCAGAACAACTCCTGACATCAGAGAGATCAGAAAATGATGAAGCCAAGTCAAAGATCTACAACTACTTAAATTCTGATGTGTATACAGACCAAAGTTGTTATCAGAAGTTGAATTGGTAAAAGCTTTAAGGACTGTAAGTTGTAGTTATCTTGTCTATTTCTCATGCATTTGTACTTAATGTTTTTGACATCATCAAATATCTGTTAAACTTGTATATTTTGCTAATTTACAAGTTGGGGGAGATTGTTAGATATATTTGATAATGTCATGGCTAATATGTTTTATGTTTAGATTTCAGATCTTATTTGAACAGAACAAATCAGTACTTAACTGATCAGTACTTATACTGGACGTCAGAACTTAAGGGATATCAGTACTTATGTCATCAGGAGATAGATATCAGAACTTAAGTGCTGAAGGACGATCAGATAAGGACAGTAGCTGATTGAAGTTAAGAAGATCAAGATAAACATGAGAAGAGATATGCATGAAGAAGGAATTCCGTGAAGAATGGAATACTTGGAATAGAAGATATCTGATTGATATATATTAGGAAGCAGAATTATATTCAATATCAATTAGCGATTATCTTGTAACTGTGTAGTATATAAACACAGACATAGGGTTTACACTATAAGTGTTATCATTATCGAGAATATTATTTACTGTAACCCTAGCAGCTCTCGTGATATTTTGTTCATCACTGAGAGATAACAGTTCCAGATTGTAACAGAGTTTATTGTTTCAATAAAGTTTGTTTTCTGTTACAAAAGTTCTTGAAGTTTGATTTGATTGTAATAAACACTGTATTCACCCCCTCTACAGTGAAAGTGTGACCTAACACTTTTGTTTAGCCTTTTTAGCATCTAGAGCAGCTTGCTTATTTTCTTGCTTCAATCTTGTCTTTTCTTCTCTCTTTGCTTCAGCAAATTGAGGATGTCCAGCCACCACACAAATTTCTTTACCATTCCTGAAAACTTTAGCAATTCTCCTTTTCAAAGCTGAATCAGCTAGATCCTTGTAGAAGGCAATGGATCTTGACAACAGTTTCTTCTCATTAGGCTTTGGTGTCTCATATACTGTATCCAAAGGGTTCTTTAGTGATGATTTTGGATAGTTCACCCTTGGCTTCAAAAGTACTTCAGCCTTTGGAGATTTGATGCAGGATGGCTATCCTCTTTGCAAATAGTTCATGCTCATTTCATTCACAGACTTGCCTGACTTGAGAGTGATGAATGGCTGACTTTTCTGGCTTCTTTGCTAGCCCAAACTTCTTTTGAATATCCTCATCAATTTTCTTCCAGTTGATTGGATTCAACTGCTCCTTTTCAGCTACTCTTATATTGGCTGCTGCTTCATTTATCAGATCAATGCTATCTTTGGCTGGTGGCTTTGAGATAGTAATTGTAGGCACAATTACTTTGCTAACTTGAATGTTGAGCACTTTTTTCTCCCCCTCACTCCTAGAACTCTCTATCTCCCCTTTTTGTTATCATCAAGCTGAGTAGAGCAGGAGATTTGTGCAGCCATCAGTTTCTGAAGCAAGTCTGTTTGTTGAGCTTGGTGTAGATGAATTGCTGTAAGAGATGCTTCCATTGCTGTCATTCTTGTATCCAGGACATCTATCTTTGTGGCAAGATCAGAATTTTTCTTGAGCTGTCTCTTAATGTCAAGCATTGTAGCTTCTCGAAGTTTAGAGTCCATCTTGTCAGAAATGGCCTTTTTCATCTCATCAATATCACCTTTGATAGTGTTGACATCTCGAGCATGTTAAAAACCTTGGATTTGTTGTAGTTGCAGAGAAGCAAGATGTGCTTGAAGGAGCTTTTTGGTGTTGGCATTTATGGTGGTTTGAAGAGCAGAATTTGTCTGATTTATGAGTTGAATCAGGGTTGTCTTGAAGTAGTGTTCATCATAGTGCTTTGAAAATGCCCAAGATGCCATGCCTGATCTTGAACTAGAGCCTACTCTCTCCCCCTATGTCCAATGGCTCTTCTTCACTATCTCCACCTTCACCTCCAAAGAATTCTTCTGAACCACCAGTCTCATAATCAACATCACCAGCTGTAGAGGGCAAAGCTGTGATGGCATCCTTAGCTCTTAGCATTGACTGTGTGGTGTGCACCAAGTTGAGCATCCTTTCTGCATTGTCATTGCCATGTTCAGCTAGAAGTTGATATGCTAGAACAGGGTAAGTAAATATCTCAAGGTTGCTAAGATAGTCCCTCCTGTATGCATCCTAGACATTCATTAACTCACTTGCAATGACATCCACCTTTATATCTCATGTACCTGTATTTCTCTCATTATCTCTCTTTTGTTGCATCAAGGTCTCACCTTGGCCCTCACACCCTCACCTTCACCATCTAAGGTGGGACTCCTCACACTCTCTTTTGCCAATCCTGAAGAACTGGATTGCATATTTTCACTCTTTTCCTCTCATTTTTCCTGGGAGCAACCCAGACTCTCACTCAGTTCACTCCCTTCCCTCAATCCTAGGAGTGATTGTAATACCACTAAGTCTTCTGCACTTGAGATAAATGATGAAATTTGAAGTTGTGCAGGGACACTCGACGGATGAGGAATATCCGTCGACTTAGTAGTTTGACTATCCGACGGATAACTGCTGTTAAGCTTATCCGTCGGGATACAATCACTACTCGACGGATGAACAATATCCATTGAGAGAGTAGGAATAAATGAGTTTGGAGTGGAAACTATTGTGGACACTGTGCAGATTGATGAGAATTTTGGCACAGATGTCTCAACAGTTCCTGAAAGAATTGGCAAGTGAGCCAACAAATCATCCAAAAGATGATGCTCACTTGCACTAGATTTTGGCTTCCCCAACAGAGTTAAAGAAGGGGAATCAGGAATTGATGTGTTGATCATATCCATCCATAGAGTTTGTGGGAGAGTTTGGTGTTTGAGGTGCTTCTATAACTAAAGATTTTGGCTGTGACTCCACATTTATTGGAGCCACATCAAACTGACTTTGAAAAGGTGCAGTGACTGTGTATTTAGCACCAGTTTGCACAGTGTATAAACCATGTGCATCCCCAAAGGTTTTTGGTTTCTTCTTTCTAGTATAGGTTTGGGGTGAGCTTGTGTCCCTTACCCTTTTGGCCTGTGCTCTTGGCTAAGAGCTTTGTTCAATAGTCACATCCTTTTGAGAGGATGCAACTAGCAATGAGCTTATTTCCTTATTATGCACTGCAGTCTGTTGGGAAACTGCAGTGTGGCTAGGCTGGGAAACACTCACCTCTCCAACCTTATCCTTAGGGTTTCTTTTATGTTCACCCTGTCTCTCACCTACCTTACCCACCTTCACACTCCCCTCTTTAGATTTGGTGGATTTTGCAACTGGCATCTTTTGAGAGATGCCAGAGGGGGCTTTCTTTGACTTGGATTTAGAAATTTTGGATTTGGTAACTTGGGTAGGCAACTGTTGGGACAATGACACAGTTTCCATAGCTACACTAGAAAGTAAAGAAATTTGTGAGGTTGGAAGAGTAGAGATATATGAAATTACCTCAATTACCTGAGGTGCTTCCATTACAGGGAAATAGAAGAGTGGAACCTCTTTGTGATGGTTTTCCCTGTTCAAATCTGTAATAATTCTTCTCTCTTGAACCCAACAATCTAATTTGTTGGTTGGGTTCTCAAGCACAAATCCTCAGAGAGGTGGTTAGCAATCATCATTAAAATCTAGCATAATAAATATTTTACCCCTTTTATTTAACTCCCCTAACTTAAACCCCAACTCAAACAAAACAAGATCACTAAAGTTAAAGAACTTATCAGTATCTAGCATGTAAAGCATGTTAAGCATAGAGATATTGACAGAATCAAAATTACTGATTTTACCAGAGAATACCTTAGTAACTACATCACATAGATAACTCCATTCCTTTCTAAGACCCAACCTCCTAATTTCACTTAATTTAGAAGTAGAGAGTGCATAGTTCATGGAGTTAAGCATGTTAATAATGTCAGTGTCTGTGTGTGGTGAAGTTACAGTATTATCAGAATTCTTGAAACATGCTTTAACAATGTCACTATTAATACAGAATTCCTTAAATTTAATAGTGAATGTGATGGTCTTATCAATTGAGTTGTACATAGCAGTTGACCACATTTCTTCAACAACCTCACAGAAGATGGTGGGTGATTCTAGCATGGCATAGTTGAGTTTGCAGTTCTTCACAAAATCCATCATTTTATGGTAGTCACCAGATTGTTGAATCCCCTTATTTACTAGAGTCGTGAAGTTGTTCTTCTCATAGATAAATCCAGTTTGTGACATAATCTTGACTACTGGTGCCATTGTTAGAGAGTGGAAATTGCAGAGATAGAGATGATAATTGCTTTTGAGAAAGAGAGAACTTAGAGCAGATGATTTGAGAATGATAAAAGAAAAGTAATGAAAATGAATTAAGCTTTTATACTATCTCAAAAATAACTGCCAAAAAATAATAAAGTAAAATAAACTAACCAATAAGAATTGCCCAAAATAGCCGTTTAAAATTAAACTGTAAAAATTTCATCAATTATCCGTCGTGTTATACTTGCAAACTCTAAGTATACTCGATGGATAATGTTCAGGGAATTAACGGCTAGGATTCAGACAATTCGACGGATGAGGATAAATCAGTTATCCATCGAGTCATAAAATATTCCAGAAAAGTAATTGATTTTTTTAACAAATAGTATATCAACGGATGATCAAACTCGATGGATAATGATCATCCGTCGAGATGTAAATTTTGACTTAGCCAAAATTTCATCCATGACTGAAAAATCAATTAAATTTCTGGTTGCATTACAACTTGCAAACAATCTATACAGATTCAAGAGTAATTTAGCATACCTAACTCACTTACCAACCTTGAAAAGGTGGATTCATCCAGTGGCTTGGTAAATATATCTGCAAGCTGCTTTTCAATTGGAACAAAATGTAGTTCCACAGTACCATTCATTACATGTTCCCTTATGATGTGGTACTTGATGTCTATGTGCTTTGTCCTTGAATGTTGTACTGGATTTTTAATGATGGCAATTGCACTTGTGTTATCACAGAAAATGGGAATCCTTTCAACTTGCAAACCATAGTCTAGCAATTGGTTTTTTATCCACAAAATCTGTGCACAGCAACTACCAGCAGCAATATATTCAGCTTTAGCTGTAGAAGTAGAAACTGAATTTAGCTTTTTACTGAACCAGGACACAAGCTTGTTTCCTAGAAATTGACAGGTTCCTATTGTACTTTTTCTATCAATTCTACAACCTGCATAATTTGCATCTGAATAACCAGTTAGATCAAAACCAGAATCTTTAAGGTAACAAATGCCAAGTTTTGGTGTTCCCTTGAGATATCTTAAAATTCTCTTAAAAGCTACTAAGTGAGATTCTCTAGGATCAGCCTGAAATCTAGCACACAAACATGTAGCAAACATTATATCTGGCCTACTGGCTGTTAAGTAAAGAAGTGAGCCAACCATGCCCCTACAACTTGAGATATCCACATACTTTTCACTAGTGTTTAATTCAAGCTTAGTTGCAGTGGTCATGGGAGTTTTTGCAGATGTGCAATCCATTAGATCAAACTTCTTTAAAAAATCATAAATGTATTTAGTTTGACTAATGAATATTCCATCACTAACTTGCTTAACTTGCAAACCAAGAAAGTAAGTTAGTTCTCCCATTATACTCATTTCATACTTACTTTGCATCAATTTGGCAAACTTTTTGTAAAGTTTTTCATCTGTAGAGCCAAAAATAATGTCATCTACATAAATTTGAACAAGTATACTAGAGCCATTAACATTTCTAAAGAAAAGAGTTTTGTCTACAGTACCTCTAGTGAAGTGATTCTCTAAAAGAAACTTTGACAATGTGTCATACCAGTCTCTAGGTGCTTGCTTCAGTCCATAAAGTGCTTTCAAAAGATAGTAAACATATTCTGGAAAATTTGGATCTTCAAAACCAGGAGGCTGACTGACATAGACTTCCTCCTCCAAATCTCCATTCATAAAGGCACTTTTGACATCCATTTGATAGACCTTGAAATTGGCATGGGCTGCATAGGCTAAGAAGATTCTGATGGCTTCAAGTCTTACAACAGGAGCAAATGTTTCATCAAAATCTATTCCTTATTGTTGACAATAGCCCTTAGCAACTAATCTAGCTTTGTTCCTGACTACTATGCCATTTTCATCCATCTTGTTTCTGAATACCCATTTGGTGTCTATTGGATTCTTTCCTTTAGGCTTGGGTACCATCTTTCATACCTTATTCCTTTCAAATTGGTTCAGCTCCTCCTGCATAGCTAAAATCCAATCAGGATCCAACAAAGCTTCTTCTACCTTCTTTGGTTTCTTTCTTAGAAAGAAAGTTGTTGTATAGACATTCTTCTTGAGTTTCTCTCCTTGTTTGAACTCTAGAAGATACATCACCAATGATGAGCTCAAAGGGGTGATCCTTTGTCCATTTCCTTTGTTGAGGTAGATTAGCTCTAGATGAAGAGGCCTCATTGTTGTCTTGATGTGTGATTGAGTTTAGATTATTAGAAACTCCCCCTGAGTTAATGGATCTTTGATTTGAGAAAAGGGAACTTTCTATAAGTGATCTATTCTGACTTCTAGCTTCTTTTGATGACCCGACGGATGGTGAATTTTGAGTACCGACGGATGAAGCTGGTTGTCTCCCGACGGATAAAGTAGATTGTCTCCCGACAGATGAAGCATTATGCAACTCGACAGATGTTGAATTTTGTGCCTCATTGGTAGTGGATTTTTCTGCATTATCCTTTGATACTATTTCTTGATCACTTTCATCATCACTGTCATCACTAACCATCTCCACATTGTAAAATTTTAGGCTCTCATAGTAATCTCCATCTTGCAGTCCTTCAACCTTTTTATCATCAAACACAACATGTATTGATTCCACAACAATGTTGGTTCTTAGATTGTGGACTCTATATGCTTTACCAACAGCATATCCAACAAAAATTCCTTCATCTGCTTTAGCATCAAACTTCCCATTCTGATCAGTTTGATTTCTCAAGATATAACATTTGCAGCCAAAGACATGAAGAAAATTTAGATTTGGCTTCTTGTTCTTGAACAATTGATAGGGAGTCATGCATTTTACTTGATTAACCAGAGAAATATTCTGAGTGTAGCATGCAGTATTTACAGCTTCAGCCCAGAAATATGTTGGTAACTTAGATTTTCAAGCATTGTCCTTGCAGCTTCAATAAGTGATATGTTCTTCCTTTCTACTACTCCATTTTGTTGTGGAGTTTTTGCTGCTGAAAACTCATGCAAAATCCCATTGTCTTCACAAAATGCTCTCATTACAGAATTTTTGAACTCAGTTTCATTGTCACTCCTGATTCTTCTTACTTTAAAATCAGGATGATTATTGACTTGCCTTATGTGATTGATGATGATTTCACTAGCCTCATCTTTAGACTTTAGGAAATATGTCCAAGAGAACTTTGAGAAATCATCTACAATTACTAGGCAAAATCTTTTCCTTGAGATGGACAACACATTGACTGGTCCAAACAAATCCATGTGTAGCAATTGCAAAGGTTCTTCAATTGTTGAATCAAGCTTCTTTCTAAATGATGCTTTGATCTACTTTCCTTTATGGCAGGCATCACACAATCTATCCTTAGAAAACTCCACTTGAGGGATACCTCTAACCAGTTCTTTCTTTATAAGTTCATTTATGGTCTTGAAGATTAGATGGGATAGGTTCTTGTGCCATAGCCAACTTTCATCTTGACTTGCTTTACTGAGAAGACAAGTAACAGATTCTGCATTTGATGAGTTGAAGTCAGCTAAGTACACATTTCCTTTTCTCACACCAGTGAGAACCAGTTTGTTGCTCCTCTTGTTAGTCACAACACAGGCTTCTGAGTTGAAGGTTACTGAATTGCCTTTATCACATAGCTGGCTAATACTCAACAAATTGTACTTGAGACCACCCACTAAGGCAACCTCCTCAATGATGATATTGTCTTTTAAAATCAAGCCATATCCCACAGTATAACCCTTGTTGTCATCTCCAAAAGTAATACTTGGCCCAACTCTCTCCTTGAACTCTGTGAGCAGGGTAGAATCACCAGTCATGTGTCTTGAACAACCACTATCCAAGTACCATAGATTCTTTCTATTTCCCTGATTACTTGAAGAAATTGTCTCTATTTCATCAGACTTGGCCATTAGGGCTAGATTGACATAGCTGACATCTTCATCCACATCCTCATCCAGACCATCTGCTGCCCAGTCATTTTCTGTGTAATGAAAGCCCTTTCCTTTTGTTTGAGTAACTCCAAGTATTTCTGTTTATAATCCACAGGCTCAAACTTCTTTTTGCTGGAATCTGACTTTCTACACTCACTGGCAAAGTGCCCTGCTAAGCCACATTTGAAACATTTGAATTTTGATTTATCCACCATGTTTCTATTTGGCTTAGCTGCTCCAAAGTTCTTCTTGAAGTTGAGCTTGGCAAATCTTCTGGAAAGAAATGCTAGATGTTCATCAATATCTTCCATGTCATCTTGGCTTAAAGAATCTTCACTTTCTGCTACCAACCCATTGCCCTTGTTTTCACAGACCTTTGAAGTTGATTCAAAAGCTTCCATCTTCATCTCCTTCTCTTTCTCCAACTCAGCAACTAGTGCAATGGATCCTCCTTTCTTCTTTCCTCTCTCCATCCTCTCATCTTGCTCTATTTCAAGCTCATAAGTTTTAAGGATGCCATACAGTCTCTCCAAAGTAAACTCCTTGTAATCTTGAGAGTTTCTCAATGAGACTGTCATAGGTTTTCCATTCCTTTGGAAGAGATCTAAGAAACTTTAGATTGGAGTCTTTTGTCTGATACACCCTTCCATGCAACTTCAGAGCATTTAGTAGTTTTTGAAACCTACTAAAGATGTCAGTGAGAGACTCACTTTCTTTACTATGAAATGCTCATATTGCTGAATGAGTAGTTGCATCTTATTTTCCCTTACTTGCTCAGTGCCATCACAGATAATCTGTATAGTATCCCAAACTTCTTTGGCAGTTTTGCAATTGATGATGTTGTCAAATATGTCACCATCAACTCCATTGAACGGGATATTCATGGCCTTCTTATCTTTCCTAACCTGTTCAATATCAGGATCAGACCATTCATGCCTTGGCTTGGGAACAGATGGCTCGTTTCCAGTTGCAGCTCTCATTAGCACATGAGGACCTCTCTCTATGTAATCCACATAGGCCTCATCTTGAGAAAGTAAATGGAGATGCATTTTTACCTTCCAATGATGGTAATTATCTTTATCCAGAAAAGGATTCTTGACTCCAACATCCTTCTTGTTCATCTTGTTGTTTTGTTGTGATCTTTAAACTCTTTGTTTATCAAGAGCTTACTCTGATACCAATTGTTAGTCCCTAACAATGCAACAAGAATTACAGAAGGGGGGTTGAATGGAATTCTTGAACCTTTTTCACAAATTATAAAATGTTCTATCTTAATAATATATAAGTGTTTGATTTGCAAAGTACAGAATAAGAAGTTAGTAAAATCAAAACACAAGTAATTAAAAACACAAGTCTTTAAAAACTTTCTGGTGGATTTGAATGTATCCACCAGAGATATATATTATATCAAGAGAACTCTGTAGTAAGATTAGCTCACAGCTGCTTACAAATATGAACAAACTAAGTTTACAGAGAAATGCTAAGGATGCTGCTTACAATTATTTCTCTGAGATAATGTTCTTAGTCTTGTTCTTGTTATTGTTCTATTTGCTACTTTTTGGTTTATATATCACCAAGATTACAAAGTAATAAGACAAGATAATAAAACAAAACCTATCAAGTCTAATACTATGCTGCCTCATTACTCTATTCCATCATCTTTGAATATCTTCATAATAGCATGGAAATAGAAATGCTTCTTGTGTTCTCTAAAACCCAGTTGAATAGGCTTCCACATTCCTTTTGCATACACTCGACGCATGTGACTGTGTTGTCACTGTCAACAGATATTTGAATTGATTATCTGTCGGGTACATGATCATCCGTCAGTTTGCCTTGTTGATCATCCATCGGGTTGTATTGTTGTTTATCCGTTAGGTAGCTATCTGGCACTTGACTTCATTTCATTTATGCAGAATTAAAAGACATCATCTATGTACAATTATCAACCTATTCTGCATATCTAATTAAAGTCAACATGACTTGAGTGCTACTACAGAATCTAAACAAGGTGTATGCAGAAATGTGCTACAGACTTATTATTACACAGCTACTCACCTCGATGGATAATGATCATCATCCGTCGGGACTATATTGAGTTATCCGTCGGGACTATATTCCTTATCCGTCGAGTGCTACATATTTCACTAAGTAAAATCTACTAAGGGTTTTGTTAATGAAATCATCAA